>NC_133324.1:269402668-269702668 GCF_042186555.1 Aquarana catesbeiana
GTACGTTCTGTGGTAGGTGATAGTGGACCTGGACGTTACAAAACGAAGGTAATTTTAGATATATTTTTTTTTTTTTTTTTTTTTGGTTTTTATGGTCATGACTTTGTAGCAAGCGGCCTATATGGCTTGATAGATTGATGAGGCCTACATAGGGAGAAGATGATGAGGGGTTATCCGAAACCTATAATAAAAGTGTTTTTTGTCTTGTGACTTCATCTTTTCCAGATATAATGAATCCCCTATTTAAGGATCCAGAGTTCCTTACATCTTTTATTTCCAAATATCAAGAGATGAGGAATTTGTGGGAGGTGAAACACCCTCAGTATTATGCTAAGCATGTGAGGAAGTCAACGCTGGAGAGACTTCTGGCCTTTGTCCAGGCGACCATCCCGGAAGCAACAATGGAGACATTGCTCAAGAAAATTGGGGGCTTGAGGAACATGTATAAGAGGGAGCATAAGAAGATCCAGGAATCAAGGAGATCAGGAGCATCAGCAGATGATGTTTATGTACCCAGGCTGTGGTACTACAATCAACTCCGTTTTCTGGATGACCAGAATGAAGCCAGGCCATCACTTTCAACCCTTCCCTCCACCCTTCCCTCCACCCTTCCCTCCACCCCAGCAGAGGCTGATGAGGAGCAAGCTGGGTCTTCCATCCTGGATGAACCAGATATGACCATCTGGAGTCAGGTAAATGATTTAAACAAATATTTACTGTACTAATATTAATGATGTTAACTGGATGTTATAATTGTCTAAAATAATTTGGCACTCAAAATTGGGTATACATATCAATTGACAGTAGTGGCTAAATATGTTTGGCACCTGCTTGAAATAATTATGGTGTCTGATTAGACTCTTTTATTAAAGAGAAGTATTCACATTGAATTTGCTATTCATGAGAAGCAAACTGTGTGTCATTGATGAAGCCAAAAAAATATACTCAAACTATTGTCCTTTTTTTATACACAGGATGAGTCCATCCAGGAGGAATGTGGGGAAAGTGGAAGGCAGGAGGAGACCAGGCCCATGGACAGCCTGGAGGAGGCCGCATTCACCATCATCCTGGAGGAGGCTGGGCCCAGTGTCAGGCAGGAGGTGGCTGCTCCCAGTGAGGTGGCTGCTCCCAGTGAGGTGGCTGCTCCCAGTGAGGTGGCTGGGCCCAGTAGAAGCCTGACCGAATCCCAAGTGCCTCCCCTCCACCTTCCCAAAAAAAGGGCCAGGAAGGGGATGGTCACACAGGACGCATCCCTGCGCCTCATGCAAGAGGCCACCCGTTTTTTAAAAAGCCCCCCCGAAGCGGAAGAATCCTATGGCTGCTACTTAGCCAGCAGGCTTCTTCAGATGGATTGGGAGCAGCGCCTCATTTGTGAGCGCCTATTTGGGGAAACAATCCATAAGGGGCTGCAGGGCACGCTAACACAAAACACCCAACTACATGAGGCAGCCCCCCCTCCTCCTCCTCCTCCTCCTCCTCCTCCTCCTCCTCCTCCTCCTCCTCCTCCTCCTCCTCCTCCTCCTCCTGCCACAACTGAAACACCAGAGCCACAGCCTCAAAAGAAGGCTACAGGGAAGGCTGCAGGGCAGCGTGGAGGAAAGGCTGCAGGGAAGAGAAGAAAATGATGACCTGGGTTCAGTCTGGTCTGACAGAAGACGCAGGCTGTTGTAGGACCACAGTCTGGGGACATCTAGATCATCTGCTGGTGCTGTTGATCTCTGGGATTCTTGGACCAGATTGTGCTCCCTCTTATATGGACTCCTCAAGATCCCAATTTTCTGGTACACCGACTTTTTCCAGCGTTGACTTCCTCTTTATTTTATTTGGACCATGAATAAATGGATCTTTTTTGAGTTTAGCAAAAGACTTTATGTGTTTTCTTTGAAATCATTGATTTTACACACAATGTTAAATTAACAAGGGACAACAATCTCATTGAGTTTGAAAAAAAAACACAACAAAAATACATTACTAATGTTAATAATGTTCAAGTGGTAAGTCTTGAAAATCCAAAAAATTACTGAACCAAAAACGGTGCTTTGGGTTAACTTTATCTAAAAACTAAAAAATAAACACTATAAAAAAAAAAAAAAATAATAATGGGTTCTTTGTGTTAACTTTACAAACCTAAAAAAAATAAAAAAAATAAAAAATAAAAAATAAAAAGGGGAAAAAGTATTATTAGTATGGAAACATTGTTTTAAAAAGGCATACTATATCATTCATGAGATCAAAGAGAAAAAGAATCCAGAAATCAGTTTGGGAGAACTCTGATTATGAACAGCAAAACACCTTCGTTCTTTAGAGCCTTCGTAAAGAAGAAATAAAATGCGCTGCATTGAACGATCACAGATTTTGCAGCGTGATGAATGTGCTACCTACAATACGAACACTAGTTTTACTAGACCGAGTGCTTCCGTTTAGTTTTTGCTTATGAGCATGCGTCGTTTTTTTGTCCGTCGGACTAGCATACAGACGAGCGGACTTCGGGGTCCGTCGTACTTACGACGTAAAGATTTGAAGCATGCTTCAAATCTAAAGTCCGTCGGATTTGAGGCTAAAAAAGTCCGTTGAAAGTCCGGAGAAGCCCACACACGATCGGATTACCAGCCACCTTTAGTCCGTCAGCGTCCGTTGGACTTTTGTAGACGAAAAGTCCGACCGTGTGTACGCGGCATAACAGTCCCCAGATTTCTCAGTAAAGAGTACCTGTCACTGCCCATTGCTATCAGAGGGGATATTTACATTCCCTGTGAAAACATTGCACCATGCATGTGAGGTATCATCACGAACGTCAAATCGAGGGCAGTAATTCTAGCACTATAGCTCCTATGTAAATTTAAAGTGCTAAAGGCTGTAAAGG
The DNA here is from genome assembly GCF_042186555.1 of Aquarana catesbeiana. Lineage (NCBI taxonomy): Eukaryota > Metazoa > Chordata > Amphibia > Anura > Ranidae > Aquarana > Aquarana catesbeiana. The sequence goes on from NC_133324.1 coordinate 269,405,532, forward strand.
CTTTTAAAACTTTGCCTGTGGATATAAAAAATGTACATAGTTTGTCGCATGGGTATGTGCAATTTTAATGCGTGACATGTTTGGTATCCATTTACTCGGCATGACATCCTCTTTCATATTTTACCAAACAATTGGGTATAATAGTGTGTTTTTGTGCTTTGAAATAAAAAAAAATTTAAAACTGCACTTGAAAAACCACTGCGCAAATACCGTGTGACAAAAAACATTGCAACACCCACCATTTTATTCTCTAGGACCTCTGCTTTAAAAAAGATATAATGTTTGGGGGTTCAAAGTAAATTTTTAAAGAAAAAAATACTGATTTTTACATGTAAACAAAAAGTGTCAGCAAAGGCTTGGTCTTCAAGTGGTTAAGAGTGTGTAATAATTGGGTTAAACTTCTAATGTTGGGAATAAAATGCCAGGGCAGTTCAAACACCCCCCAAATGACCCCTTTCTGGAAAGTAGACACTCCAAGGTATGTACTAAGAGGTATGGTGAGTATTTTTTGGAAAATAAAGAAAGAAAACTAATTTTTTTTTTAATTTCTTTTTCATTTTTCAAAACCTTGTGACAAAAAAAGAGAACTGCAAAATACTTACCATGCCTTATCAAATTCCTTGGAGTGTCTACTTTCCAAAAAGGGGACTGATCTTGGCTAGGCTGCCAAAAAAGCATTTTACATGTGGTATCCCCATACTCAGGAGATGTAGCAGAATGTATTTGGGGTGTAATTCCACATATACCCATGGTATGTGTGAGAAAAAAAGTGGCAACTTATCGTAAAAAAATTAATCAAATTTTTTTTTTTCCATTTTCCAAACACTTGTAGCAAAAACTAAAATCTTCTATGGACTCAACATGTCTCTCAGCAAATACCTTGGTGTGTCTACTTTCCAAAAAGGGGTCATTTGGGGAGTGTTTGTACTGCCCTGGCATTTTAGTTCCAGTATGTACAGTATCTCACAAAAGTGAGTATACCCCTCACATTTTTGTAAACATTTTATAATATCTTTTCATGTGACAACACTGAAGAAAAGAGACCATCTGAACCAAATAAGTTTATCTTGGTCTCATCAGACCACAGGACATGGTTCCAGTAATCAATGCTCTAAGTCTGCTTGTCTTCAGCAAACTGTTTGTGGGCTTTCTTGTGCATCATCTTTAGAAGAGGCTTCCTTCTGGGACGACAGCCATGCAGACCAATTTGATGCAGTGTGCGGCGTATGGTCTGAGCACTGACAGGCTGGCCCACCGGCCCTTCAACTCCTGCAGCAATGCTGGCAGCACTCATACGTCTATTTCCCAAAGACAACCTCTGGATATGACGTTGAGCATGTGCAATCAAGCTTCTTTGGTCGACCATGGCAAGGCCTGTTCTGAGTATAACCTGTCCTGTTAATTCTTCTTATAGCGTAGGCCATTTTTAGGTAGAGCAACAATTCTTTTTTTCAAATCCTCAGAGAGTTCATGTCATGAGATGCCATGTTGAACTTCCAGTGACCAGTATGAGAGAGTGAGAGCGGTAACACCAAAGTTAACACACCTGCTCCCCATTTACACCTGAGACCTTGTAACACTAACAAGTCACATGACACATGGGAGGGAAAATGGCTAGTTGGGCCCAATTTGAACATTTTCACTTAGGGGTGTACTCACTTTTGTTGCCAGCGGTTTAGACATTAATGGCTGTGTGTTGAGTTATTTTGAGGGGACAGCAAATTTACACTGTTATACACTGTTATACAAGCTGTACACTCACTACTTTACATTGTAGTAAAGTGTCATTTTTTCAGTGTTGTCACATGAAAAGATATACTGTATTTATTGGTGTATAACACTCACTTTTTCACCATGAAAATTGGGTGCTAATAGCGTGTGCGTGTTATACGCCAATAATTCAATTTTAACTGCCTCGGAGGGGACAGGGAAGGGGGCGGGACGAGTGCAATCAGATTACATACAGTGAGAAACTCCTGTTTGGCCTCTGTAATAGGAAGTCCCATCTCCTGGGCCGCCATTGGACCACTGTTCTGTCTATCATAGGAGATTCTCACTGTATGTAATCTGTCTGCGCTTGTCCTGCCCCCCTCCCTGTCCCCTCTAGGCTGCAGATGGGCATCGATCAGGCCATGTGATCAGGCCAGGAAAGGGGGCGGGACGAGCGCAATCAGATTACATACAGTGAGAAACTCCTGTTTACTTGGTGGCCTCTGTAATAGGAAGTCCCGTCTCCTGGGCCACCATTGGACCACTGTTCTGTCTATCATAGGAGATTCTCACTGTATGTAATCTGTCTGCGCTTGTCCTGCCCCCCTCCCTGTCCCCTCTAGGCTGCAGATGGGCACTGACCCTTATTTTGCTTCAAAGTTCCTTATTTAAAATTTAAGTTTTTTTCCTGAAACTTCCCTCTTAAAATGAATGTGCATGTTATACGCCTGTGCGTGTTCTACGCCGATAAATACGGTAATAAAATTTTTACAAAAATGTGAGGGGTGTACTCACTTTTGTGAGATACTGTATACCATAGTTTGTAGTTTTTGCTATAACTTTCACACAAACCAATTAATATACACTTATTGGGGTTCTTTTTTTTTACCAAAGACATGTAACATATTACATTTTGGTCTAATTTTATGACAAAATTTGATTTTTATTGGATATTTTTTTTATAACAGAAAGTAGAAAATATTGGTGTTTTTTCTTAACTGTAATTTTCTGTCTTTATTTGTTTATAGTGCAAAAAATCAAAAAACAGTGTTGATCAAATACCACTAAAAGTAAGTGTTTGTATTTGTGTGGAAACAATTATATAAATTTGAGCATGACAGTTAAAGTAGCGCAGTATTGAATAGCTAAAAATGCTCTGATCATGAAGGCGGTAAATCCTTCCAGAGCTCAAGTGGTTAAAGTAAGGAAAATATCTAATTTTACACCACAGCAAGTAGGATAACTTGTTAGACAGCTTAAATGCAAAATGCTCATATCTGACCACTGTGCAAGTTGAAAGCATTTGAAATTTGGCATAAGAAAAACTATAAATATTTTCTTCAGATGCTCAGTCTTTCACACATGGCAATGATCTGTAAAATGTATTTGCTCAGATTTATTTTCCGTGAGTCCCTAGTGTGAGATACAGATTGCAAGGTCTGCTCCAAAGATGGCATAGTAGCACAGCGCATCAGAATTTTGTCCTTGATAGCCCTTGCGGAGAAAGCTTGTAAGATATAAGCATTTTCCCATTTTATTAAAACCACATGGGCTCCACTTTGTTCATTTATTCATTAAGACATCCCACTTTTTACTTCAAATATATGTCTTCTCTCCTGCACTGAATTATAGGGACCATATTTCACTTCTGCCTGGATACAATTATACAAAAGCCAAAGACTCCATTTCTACTGGGAGGGTAGAATGGGTTTGGGTCATAATTCTAAACTGCACTTTCATGCAAAGTGTTCTTAGTAAATCATTGCTCATTTATTCAGGCCGTAATTTCTGCTTCTCTGGCAGTCCAGTAGACAGGAGCTTCTTTTTAAAGTCAAGAAGGTAATAGCAGAAAATTCTTAGTACTGCCAGTGGATATTTCCAGTAGGTTTCCATCCATGTGGCTCACATTAAAATACCTTTCATTCCCAGTATGTTAGGAACCACATTGCTAAGTGTAAGCAGGCATGCCATGCCGATAAACCCTTTCACTACCTGATCGGCTCCAAGCAGGCTGCAGAAATGATTATGTCATTCCAGATGTAATGTAAGGATTTAGGTCTAATACTGTTCACATTGTTCATTCAACCCTACAGGCAACACATCTGCCAATGTGCATGGGAACTGTGTGTTACAGTAGACTGATCTGACTATTGAGTGAATCAATAGCACATATTTTAATGAGTCACATCATATTGTTTTGCAGCCCTACATCCTTCTACACAGGAAGTATAAAGATGCAAGGAACAGAAGCTAAAAGGACTAAGGTTGTACTTTTGAGATATTTTTATGTCTTCACATACTGTGGTAACTTTTTCCTAATTGTGTTTCTCTCTTCTAGCCACCTTGAACAAGCAGCAGAGTTATCAAATTACATTATGTAAGTGGCAGAGCGTTTGTACAAAAGGGAAACATTCAGGTGCACTTAGAACAGTATGATTATTAAAGTGGTTGAGAAAAAAAAAAAAGACCTGCAAGACAAAGGCATAATGAGCTTGCATGCATAGCATACTAGCTCATTATATAATACTCACCTAAGATCGAAGCCCTCGCTGTGGTGCTCGTACACGGCACCGGCAGGCGACATTTCTCCCCAGAGTTACTTATCGCAGCTCCAGCACTGTGATTGGCAGAAGCTGCGATGATGGCGGGAGCCGCCGATAACGGCACACTCACTGAAGCAAACGACACGTATATGCCATTGATTGAGTGTGCATGTGCCGATGTTATCGGCACATGCAGATACAGGGGATATCTCCTAAACCGTGCAGGTTTAGGAGATATCCGGGGTAGCTACAGGTAAGCCTTATTATAGGCTTACCTGTAGCAAAAAGTGGATTGTAAGGGTTTACAACCACTTTAAGTACTACCTTGGCAGTATGATTATGTAGTGATCTGCTGCCTTCTACTGTCTGAATTTGTAAATGCCTGTAAATATATTATGAATGCACTTCCTGCTCCTGGTTGTTGGTTTGGAAACCCTGAAGGAGGGAGTGGAGAGAGAGAGAAAGTCCCAGTCACACGTCTTATCCATGCTACTAAATCCTGGACCAAAAGAGACTATCATACACTACTAGGGAGGGACTAGGGCCTAGTCCTCCTTCCTGGCCTGATCTACACACCAAGCCAGCGTTCGGTTTCAGTGGAGTAGCAGCACGGCATGGCCAGCCAGCGTGAACATAGACCCAATGGTGCAGGATGTGCCTGTTTTATCTTACTCAAATGTGAGTTGTTTTACACAATTTCTTTTAATAAATGTCATACAGTCTACAGTGAGAAGTCGCCTCTATATCTCTTCTTTCCTTTGCTGATAATACCTGTTTGTACAAATTTAAACTGTTATACAAGCTCACTACTTCACATTGTAGCAGAGTGTCATTTCTTTAGTGTTGTCACATGAAAAGATATAATAAAATATTTACAAAAATGTGAGGGGTGTACTCACTTTTGTGAGATACTGTATACACAGCTATGCTTGCGGCGTATGAGACTCCAGACACCCTGCGCAACTTGCAGGGCAGGTGTAACCGGTGCCCACGCTAGTGCGTGCGTGCATGAGACTGGAGCCAAGTGCTGAAACTCCACCTTGGAACAAAGCCTTGATTCGCCGGGACTTACATTAAATACCGGGACAGTCCTGGATAATCCGGGGTGGTTGGGAGGTATGGATATATTCTGTATACTGTTAATAATCTCTTCTTATATAAAGCTGGTATCATTTGTACAGGGTATACTGGCACACATCTAAATGCTTATGGTTAATGTGTTATGCTGGTTGCAGTAGTTCTTCTGCTCCCTAAAACTTTGTTTAGATAACTGATTAATTTTCCAAGAAGGGACTCCCATCTGTTCTCAGAGACCCTGTCCTGGGTGGAAGCACTACCAACTTTATTGTCAAACCAACTCTTCCACTTTGCTAAAGTTCTGGTTCTCTTATTTACCTGCAGGTTTAGAGCAATATTCTGTTTTTGGGGGAGCCATTTCCCATAACCCCCTTAAAAGAGAGCTACAATCATATGAAAAGCCAGCTTACATTCTGCTCTTTTGCAAGGATTTGTAAATTAGATCCATCTATTTGTTCACTTGTGGTGCCCCTTTTAAATTGAAGTGATACTAAACAGAGAAGTGTTAATTGCCATAATTAATTCACATAAATCATATGCAGTATATCTTGCCACTGTATTTCGTTTTTGTTTTTTCTTTGTTTTTTTTTTTTAACCAGCAGTCCTGTTGTGTGGTCATACGATCTTTCCCTGATTTTTGACATCTTCAGGAGAGATCTTTGGGAGGGGCTTCTATTACTCTGCTGCTGTATGCTCTCTACAGTGTGAGTCTGTGTCTGGCAAACTTTGATTGCTGCTGTGCCAGTCACATGACAAAAAAAAGAAGAGCAATTTAAATTAGAATATGAATATCAGACAGCAGTTTTACAGCTCCCTATAAATGTTTATTGAACATCAGATGTTTATTATTTGTGCAGTAATATGGTGTAGACAGAGTCAAAGATGATTGACTTTCATGGCTTTCATTTTGTGTGGATAGCGGTACCATAACCCCCTAGTAACTTTTTTTTTTTTTTCATAATCGACAATTTTTATTAAGTTTTGATAGTTTTAATACAAAAATATAAGGCACAAGTACAGGAAGGGATAATGAAATAAAGTAAATTAAAAGGGGGGTAAAATGAAAAATAATGAGGGATCAACAGACTTCTGTAGGTGGCATGGATGCATCCTACAAATAAAAAACATGAAGCATAGCCGAGTAATAAAAGGAGGCTGAAATACAGCTCTGCAAGAGAACATAACACAGTAGTAATACCTATAAGCCTATAGGCGGACCTCGATCAACAGTTAAATGTACTATCAGGAGGAAAATTGTCCTATAATTGTGTGGTCTGCGTTTCCAAAGATAAAAAAAGGGGGAAAAGGAAAGGAGGGGGAAGGGGCAGAGAAGGAGGAGGAAAAAGTGTATAGGAGAGTAATTCCAACCAGCTAGACTCGTCACTCGAGGATCCCGTGTAGACTCAGCAACCCCTAGTAACTTTAAAGGCATAGTTCACCCAAAAAATGAATAAATACACCAACAATAAATTATTACAAAATGTGCATTTATTACATTTTTGCATTCAAGCTGTAAAGCACTGCAATCATAAGGTTATCATTCTTTCCCATGTCCCCATTGTGAGGAGTCTGGCAACCAAACAGTAAATATTGCAGTGCACATGTTCAAACTGAACTCACACTGCGCACGTTGAGTGTCAATACAAAATGGCACCACTAGAGCGACCCGTGTGCGATTCATGATTCCATGTGTATGCAGGCTGCTCCAGTTGCCTCATTTTGCATTGATGTATGCAAAGTGTGGACCTAAGTGACACCAGGCAGGATCTGTGAGTTACTTGACCCCAAACTCTCTGCGTTACTTAATCCTGACCCCTGAACTCTGCGTTACCTATACCTGCCCCTGAACTCTGTGTGTTACCCAATCCTGACCCCTGAACTTTTTGCATTAATTGATTCTGACCCCTGAACTCTGTGCATTACTTAATAATGACCTCTGAACCTCTAAACTTTGTGCGTTACCTAATTCTGACTCCTGAACTCTGTGTTACTGAATCCTGACTCCTGAACTCTATCCCTGTACCCTATGCTTTACACTTTTTTGACTCATAGCAGCATAAGCTCAGGTTTTATTTAACCATACCCCTTTAAGCCCTGCCCACAGTTAACGCAATTTGGATATACCCACAATTCACTACGACACGCTACACATGCCACATTGTTCCCTTTCTCATGGTGCTGAAGTTATATTGTCTTTATACCTTCAGTGTCTGCCTATTGTCTTTGAATAATTGTTTTCAGGGTGTGTTAAAAATGAGGAGATAATTTTGTGGGTGTGGCCTCCAATAATGGTGTAGTTTTGTCGGTGTGGTTTAAAATTGGGCGTGGTCAGTAGGATGTCCACTGATTTCATCTTGAAAATGTGGTAACCTTATGCAACCATGAACAGTAGTATGTTTAGTGTACAAGCTCCAACGGAAAGTAATGAATAGGTTACAAATGCAGCAACAATGTCACCTCTCCATGCTGCTGAGGCATACTACAGATTCCCTCTGCCAATGAGACTTGTAGTATTTTGATTCAGAAACTCCTTTGAATAGATTAAGCAGGTGTGCAGGTCAAGCCAGTGGAGCCACACTTAATTAAAAAAATGAGAGGATTCCCCAAGGAAATTCACCCCACCATTCAGGTAAGGGTGGACAGTGTGGGTTTTGGGGACGGGGCATGTCCTAAATATGGGTGTGACATGAAAGGTGGACTATGCTTTTAAAGGCTAAGTCAGCCTTTTGCAAAAAAAAAAGTAAGTACACCCATGTTAATAATGGAAAATGTGCTTTTTTTGCATAGGAGCCTAGCAAGCATTGCTACTTCAAACTATTCTTCTAGCCAGTAAGGACCTTTTTTATTTACAGGGTGGATGGAAGTGTCAATGAACTTCAAGTGCAGTGACGTCACCACACTTGTGTGCCATTGAAAATTATGAGTTACACTGATGCAGTAGCAGATGGAACTTTCATTCACAGATTCTCATGCACAGCCATACCAATTTCAAGTTTGACAGGAGCCAGCTGGGAGAAGAACCCCTGGATTCTGAAAGTGGGGGGAAGGTAGTGTCTGGAGGCTGGGGTACTGTGCACGCTGACCATTTTTCTTGATACACCAAAAGCATTGCTGTAACATGAAACATGCTTAAAAAGGTGGACTTAAAATTGAAAGTATACATGTATTACTGTAACTACTAGTAGACCAGCACCAGCTGCATTATTATTGTGTTAGTTTACCTCTACAGCTCTGAAATCTGCTGACAATTAAAAAACAAAAATAGCACAACATCTCATCCTACAACATTTTAAATAAATATACTGTATATGTGATATAAAACAAATCTAGTAATAAAATTATACATAATATATATATAACACATTCAAAAAAGTATTTTATCCTGCAAGAAAACTTTTTTCATAATGTGCTATATAATCCAAAGTATATAAAAGTAGCTTTATGGGCTTCACACCACTGTGCAAATAAAGTCTGTACTCACAGTGCAAACAAAACTTTCTTCAATGTGTGGGTATCTTCAGTAGCAGACAAAGTGCAACATTGCTCCAAAATTCAGCCTTTGGTGATCACCTTCACTTTTATTGGTCACAGAACTCCATCATCATCATCTCAGCATCTTGTAAGGCAAATACACAAGACAAGACCATGGTACTTTCAGTTTAGAAAACGTTTAATATACACACACACGCTAAAAAAGCACTTACAAAATTTGGCTGGGAACTCAGCCTGCTCTCCTCCAATGACCAGAATTGTCCTGACACTCCCCCTTCCCCCTGCACAGCCTTTCACTGGGAAGATCAATATGCTGTGGCTTCTCCTCCCCGCTCTTATGCAGCTGAGGAAAGAGGGAATGAGATCACTTACAAAAAATGGAGGGGGGGTATTTATAATGTTTTTCTATATCTGTTTTGCCTTCCATTTCTATTTTAAACTAAATGGTTTGCTTTACAAGGTGGTCATTTACAACTACTTTAACTGCTTCAGCCCCGGAAGATTTTACCCCCTTTCTGACCAGAGCACTTATTGCGATTCGGCACTGCGTCGCTTTAACTGACAGTTTGCGGTCATGCGATGTTGCACCCAAACAAAATTTATGTCCTTTTTTCCCACAAATAGAGCTTTCTTTTGGTGGTATTTGATCACCTCTACAGTTTTTATTTTTCGCGCTATAAACAAAAAAAGAGCGACAATTTTGAAAATAATGCAATATTTTTTACTTTTTGCTATAAAAAATATCCCCCAAAAATATATAAAAAGACTATTTTTTTCCTCAGTTTAGGCCGATATGTATTCTTCTACATATTTTTGGTAAAAAAAAAATCGCAATAAGCATATATTGATTGGTTTGTGCAAAAGTTATAGCGTCTACAAAATAGGGGATAGATTTATGGCATTTTTATTATTATTTATTTTTTACTAGTAATGGCGGCGATCTGTGATTTTTATTGGGACTGCGAAATTATGGCGGACACGTCAGACAATTTTGACACATTTTTGGGACCATTGGTATTTTTACAGCGATCAGTGCTATAAAAATGCATTGATTACTGTAAAAATGTCACTGGCAGGGAAGGGGTTAACACTGGGGGCGATCAAGGGGTTAATTGTGTTCCCTAGTGTTTGTTCTAACTGAAGGGGGGAGGGGACTGTGTAGGGGAAGAGATAGATCGCTGATCATACTCTGTATGAACAGACGATCTGTCACTTTTCCCCTCAGAGGACCACAAACTGTGTGTTTACACACACAGTTCCCGGTTCTCCGTGTGCCCCGAGTGATCGCGGGAGCTCGCCGGTGATCGCGACCACCGGGCACTCGAATCGGCTCCGTGGGCGAGCAGGGGGCGCGCGCGCCCCTAGTGGCCACAGGGCGAAGCGACATTGTTGTTTCGCCCAGCCGTGCCATTCTGCCGCAGTACAACTGCGGCGGCTGGTCCGCAAGTGGTTAAGTGCCAGAGCAGCCAGGGCATCAGACCTCCCAGGGCAGCCTGGAAAAAAGCTGACACTATGTGCAGCTGAAGATGGCTGATACTATATCAGATTTATTCTATAACATCAGTACATACATAGGTGAAGGTTTTACCTAATTAAAACGTGAAAATGAGCTCAAGCTGAAATTTTCACCCATATAATTAGGCAAAGCCTCTACCTATGTATGTACTGATGTTATAGAATCAATCGGATATAATATCAGCCATCTTAAGCTGCACATAGTGTCAGGTTTTTTCCAGGCTGCCCTGGGAGGTCTGATGCCCTGGCTGCTCTGGCACTTAAAGTAGTTGTAAACTATCACCACTAGGCTAGAAAAGAAAGAACAGCAAGACCCAGTAGAGACCTGGAGGGGGCAGTAAGAACTATTAAGAGCTTTGCAGAACCAATGAGATTGACAGTGCTAGAAGTGTTGGCTTCCCAGAAGACTTCAGCTAGAGATATCACTTCAGTGGAGTGGAGTTTGGTGTGAGAGGTAATTATTCAGTCTTTACTTAAAGTGGTTGTAAACGATCACCTTGTAAAATAACCCATTCAGTTTGAAATAGTGATAATAGCGATAAGGCAAAACATTTGTGTATAGATTAAAAAAAAATTATAAATACCTTTTTCCCTTTTTTTATAAGTGATCACCTTCCCTCTGTTCCATCTGTTCTCAGCTGCATAAAAGCTGGGGGAGGAGAAGCAGCAAGACACTGAGCTTCTAAGTGAAAGGCAGTGCGGGGGGGGGGGGCTGTCAGTACAAGTCTGATATCAATAGAGGAGAGCAGGCTGAGTTCCCAGCACAGCTAAAGAACTGACCTCGGTGTGCCCTCATGCTTAGTGTGGTCAGTTTTTATATGAAAGCAGAGGGACTGATAGGAACACCGGGGATTTGACACAAAGGAAGTAATATAAAGAGAACAGGATACTTTTTCACACAAGTACACGGTACAGCAGGCACATATAAGGAATATGTAATGAGAAAAACATTCCCCTTTGGATGATCTATGTACATTGCAGGGATTTAAACAAACTTTGTTGCAGATTCCTACCTTGTGTTATTCTGAATTCCTTCTGTTTGTTTGTCTGTGTCCATGTGCTAAGTGAATCTGTATGGGAGTAACTTTATAATTATCAATCAGCTGCTGCACCTGCAGGGCTCTAATGAGGAAAATTGTAGGGTCTGCATCGCTTTAGACATGATTTCCCTTTGAGAGTATCACACCAAAAATGATATTTTTGTTGCAGGGGATGCTTACAATCTGATTTATATCTTAGTGCAGACTTCTGGGAAAATCAGTAAGCCAATCACACAAGCAGGAAATTACATTTCTGGGGGTATTCTGTGCACATTCTGTATACAGAACACCTCCAGGTAGCCATATCACATTGCATTTTACAGAAAATTACAGTGGCTGTAGATTGAAAAAGGGAAGGTCATTTTTAATGACATTCAATTACAATATGACTTGTGTCGCAATTGTATATGCTATATATTTTTTTTTTATTTGCAAATATTTTTTCCCGCAAAAGTGGAGTACCTTTTAACAGCTACAACTTTTGGGCCAGCCTGTATTAACTGAGACGGTCACTTTAATTTCTAAAACAATAAAAACCATCATGAAAAAAATTATCAAGGATATAGACAGTATGCACAAGCTGGTTTGGTTATAAATAACATTCACCATGTACATAAATGTTACATACAATTTAATAAGCTCATGAGCATTAAAATGGTGACAATTCCAATGATGCATTAAAAAGAAAACAAACATGCTTTTTTAACCTATGCTAGCTAATAGCAGCTTTTAAATCTCCTTCCCCTGTTAATATGACACTGCCACACTTATTCAATTGTTTATAGTCTGTGATGAGTAGACCTTGCAATGTGCCAGCTAGAAGAATAGATAAATGCAGACATTTGACCCGTCATATGTAAAGCTCAGAAAAATATTGACACTAGGGGGTTTATTTACTAAAGCTAAAGAGTGCAAAATTAGTCACAGTTCTGCAGAGAAACCAATCAGCTTCTAACCGCAGCTTGTTTAATTAAAGTGATTGTAAAGTATTAAAGAGAATTGGAGAAAAAGGAGCTTGGACTTTTTAGGCACGACCAGACAGAATGTACAAAAATATACTTTTATTATATAAATGTAAGAAACATATATATTAAAATCCACATGATGAATCAAATAATAGTTAACCCCTTCCCGACCGGCGCAGAATGGCACGGCTGGGTAGTGGGCAGAATGGCACGTTGGCAGAATGGCACGTTGGCAGAATGGCACGGCTGGGTAGTGGGGCGTACAGGTACGTCCCTTTGAATTTGCCACCGTGCCATCACGTGCGTGCCGCCGGCCGGGAGCTCCGTGAGTCGGGTCGCAGGTCCCGCGGACTCGATCGCTGCGGGGATACCCGCGATCGCCTCACGGAGAGGACGAACAGGGAGATGCTGATGTAAACAGCATCTCCCCGTTCTGCCTAGTGACAGTGTCACTGATCTCTGCTCCCTGTCATCTGGAGCAGAGATTAGTGACGTGTCATAGCTAGCCCATCCCCCCTACAGTTAGAATCACTCCACAGTACTGACTTAACCCCTCCCCGCCTCCTAGTGGTTAACCCCTTCACTGCCAGTGTCATTTACACAGGAATCAATGCATTTGTATAGCACTGATTGCTGTATAAATGACAATGGTCCCAAAAATGTGTCAAAAATGTCCGATGTATCTGCCATGTTGCAGTCACGATAAAAATCGTTGATCACCGCCATTACTAGTAAAAAAAAAAATGATTAATAAAAATGCCATAAAACTATCCCCTATTTTGTAAACGCTATAACTTTTGCGCAAACCATCAATACACGCTTATTGCAATTTTTTTACCAAAAATATGTAGCAGAATACGGATCGGCCTAAACTGAGGAAAAAAAATGTTTTTTTATATATTTTTGGGGGATATTTATTATTGCAAAATGTAAAAAATAATGCTTTTTTTTCAAAATTGTCGCTCTTATTTTGTTTATAGCGCAAAAAAAAAATCGCAGAGGTGATCAAATACCACATAAAGAAAGCTCTATTTTTGTGGAAAAAAGGATATCAATTTTGTTTGGGAGCAATGTCGCACGACCGCACAATTTTTAGTTAAAGTGATGCAGTGCCGAATCGCAAAAAGTGCTCTGGTCAGGAAGGGGGTAAAATCTTCCGGGGCTGAAGCTGTTAAAATAATGCAACTGTATATAACCAACTTGCAACTACGTGGAATCTGGAAGAAGAGAATATTAATTGCTAAAATAAATGTGATGGTGTCCCTCGCGCTAAATAGAGTGAAGGAATGTGTCTAAATCTAAAATAAGATTAAGGTGAATAGATGAATGAACAAAACAAATAAAATAATACACGTGCATGTATAGTGATGATGTCTCTAAGGACTGCAGCAAAGTCAAAAGTGTTCACACTACACTCAACAGAATAAAGACAGTAAAGGGACTTCGCGCTTCGAATCTATCACATAAATAGGTGACGATGATGTGACCTTAAAAGTGCAGCTATAGTAACTGTGGTACCGTAAACATCAACTGTGAATGAGCACCAATGTGAATAAACACAAAAATCTGGAGCGGCGTCCAAGGCGCCTCCTTACTGACTTCCGGTTACGTCTGCTCTCTGCCATGCCCTACGCGTTACGTCATCACTCGTGACTTCATCTGGGTCCCGCGTTACGTCACCACTGGTGACTTCATCTGGGTCCCGCGTAGGGCGTGGCAGAGAGCAGACGTAACCGGAAGTCAGTAAGGAGGCGCCTCGGACGCCGCTCCAGATTTTTTTATGCTGTATATGCTGTTTTAAGATGTTTTTAATGTAAGAGACCACCCTTATTACCTAATAAATAGTACTTTGTTCAATATACTACACCATTGGAGACTTCTCTCTCTCCCTTCACTGTCTATTCCACCATATTGGTGGAGCCCGAGGTGGGCAACCCCCCTTCCCCCTCCCCCCTCCTCTCTATTTTTACAGGCAGGTGTACACCGGGAGGATAATCCAACCATTAGAGATACATCACCCGGATTACCGATGAACTACATCACACAGGACCTTCCACAGCAGACATTTGATGCTTATATTTGCTTTTTTAAGGTGAGAGGTTAGAGAGCCCGGGTTCACCGGAGCCCCCCATCAAAAGATCATCATCTGTGTCGTCCCACATACTTGATCCCAGCTACATTTACACACCATTATGAACTTTTTATTTAAGAAGAGATTATTATGAACTTTTTATTTATGAACTTTTTATTTATGAGGAGTATCTGTGTCAATAACACACTTGGACTATTTTGTTGAATATTTGGTGTGTTTATTCACATTGGTGCTTATTCACAGTTGATGTTTACGGTACCACAGTTACTATAGCTGCACTTTTAAGGTCACATCATCGTCACCTATTTATGTGATAGATTTGAAGCGCGAAGTCCCTTTACTGTCTTTAATATTAATTGCTAGCCATCTGTGAAACTGGTGAGTCTGTGATACTGGAGCTTTGGATATATTTACTTTTGTCCTTAAGAGTTATAGGATATGTAAAATGTCTCCATCTTTTGACGTATTTGCTTTCATCTGTCATAAATCCTTTATACCTAAATTACATTCCCCGACGGGACTACTTGACCCCCCAGCAGCTGCCCTGTTCTCTGTTTGTTCTGTTTTGTTTTTAGCCATGAGCTTATACTTCATATTATGAAGTATCACAGGTATCATCCCTTTATTTAACTGGTTTATTATACATGCTAGCTTTACATATATGATTTTTGTAAAAAATGTGACTGCTCCCCCCCCCCCCCAAAATGCAGCATTTGCCCTCATAGACTTTATAGACACTTTGTCCATGTTTTCTCTGCATACCGCGGGACTATATAAGATATCATGTTATGTATGCCCCCATAGTTGCCTGGATTGCTCATCTTGTCTCTATGGGTGCCTTGTGGGCTGACTACCTTTGGGATATGTGAGACGGAATGCCTTA
The DNA here is from genome assembly GCF_042186555.1 of Aquarana catesbeiana. Classification (NCBI taxonomy): domain Eukaryota; kingdom Metazoa; phylum Chordata; class Amphibia; order Anura; family Ranidae; genus Aquarana; species Aquarana catesbeiana. The sequence goes on from NC_133324.1 coordinate 269,420,849, forward strand.
TTTTTGATTATATTGTGTTTAATATATGCTTATATTGTATTCTATTTTGTTTTCTCTTTTCCATACTTGATAGTCATTCTGATGCTCCTGAAGAAGCGCAAGGCGCGTAACATGTAGCGCAAGATCAAGTTTATACCGCTTTACTGCAATATAACCGCACTCTTGGATTCACTGCTACAATTAAATTATATTCTCTTCTTCCAGATTCCATGTAGTTGCAAGTCGGTTATATACAGTTGAATTATTTTAACTATTATTTGATTCGTCAATGTGGATTTTAATACATATATATAAATATATGTTTCTTATGTTTATATAATAAAAGTATATTTTTGTACATTCTGTCTGGTCGTGTCTAAAAATTCCAAGCTCCTTTTATTCCAATTCTCTTTAATCTGAATGGGACGTGGCACTGTGTATCTGCATAGTATCCACAGGACCACTCTGTGTTGATACAGCTATTATTTACGATTGTAAAGTCTTGTTTTAAAAAATAAATAAATAACACATACATTACACATACCTGCTCTGTTGCACTTGGTTTTGCACAGAGTGGCCCAGATCCTCCTCTTCTCAGGTCCCTCTTTGCTGCTCCTGACCCCTCCCTCCTGTTGAGTGCCCTCACAGCAAGCAGCTTGCTATGGAGGCACCCGAGCCAAGTCACAGCTGCCTGTAACCATTCAGACACAGAGCCCCAACCCGGCCCTGCCCCCTCTCTCTCCTGTTTAGCTGACTGACTTTGACAACAGCGGGAGCCAATCACGCTGTGCTGCTGTCTTAGCCAATGAGGAGGGGAGTCCGGGGCAGCTGAGACACTCCTGCAACATCACTGGATAAAGATTGGGGGGGCTGAGGTGGGCTGCTGCACACAAAAGTTTTTTTTCATCTTAATGCATAGAATGCATTAAGATAAAAAACCTTCTGCCTTTACAACTCCTTTAAGCTTTAGCAATGAAACCTGGAAACTGATTGGTTTCTCTGTAGAATTGTGACTAATTTTGCACTCTCTGGCTTTAGTAAATAATGTCTATAACATTATTATTCTGTATTGTATCTGAAACCCAAATAAACAGGGACACAGAAGAATTTACAGCAACACCAATCACTCAGGTCAACAGTGACATAAAATAGCTATACCTCCGAGAAGATTACAGCAAGGATGTGAGTATGGCCACTGCAGACTATGCAGCTGCTAAGGAGCCCAGGGGTCCCATTTCTCTATGTCTACATTGTGACTTTTGCAGGTAGCAATAGTGTTTTGTGAATACCCTTGTAAAATAATAACATGTATAGTTTGAGTACCTCTATATGACTGGTATGAAAGCAATTAGGATTCTGTATCACAAGAGGAATTTTGTTTGAAATAAACATAGAGAGACAATAGGGCTCCCAGATGTTTTCACTTTGGGACCCAGTCGCGCATAGTTATGTGTGTATGTAATTTTTAGCTTTAGCTATTGAACTTTGTAAACAATAGGCTTCTTTAATATTCCATTAGATTTAACAACAGGCTACAGATGAGTGGTAACAGGAGGTAAAGAGAGTTTGGAAGACATAAAATTAACCTAAAGCTCCGCCTTCTGGCTTGTAACGAAAGTACAAATTTTGACCATTCAGTATTTCGTATTTTTTTTCCCTACACTTGTGAATATGTGGCACCCTGTGAGTTGTTGATCCCCTTGAACTGCTGTAGCTGGATTTTCCTATTTTACGTGTGAATGCTTATTATAGTTTCTAATTATATCATTTGAATAAGGTGTACAAAGCTGCTGACAACGCTCTGCAATCTGCTTTTTCTGTATTTCCGGTAGGGATGAGCTTCGTGTTCGAGTCGACCCCATGTTCGGCTCGAACATCGTCTGTTCGCCCGTTCGCCGAATTGCGAAGGATATGGGCCGTTCGTGCCAAATTCGTGTGGCGCGTCACGGCCCATAATTCACTGCGGCATCGCAGTGCATTGCTGGCTGATGATTGGCCAAGCAGGCACTATGACCCGCATGCTTGGCCAATCACAGCGCCGTCTGAACAGAGAGCCGTAATTGGCCAAAGCCAAGGAGGCTTTGGCCAATTATGGCTCAGAGGATTTAGCACACGCCCCACACTATATAAGGCCGCCTGCACGGCGGCCCTGTGTAGTGTGTGTTCCGGCGTTCATAGATAGAGAGAGAGAGAGACAGACAGTGTCATTTGATTTGAGTTAGATAGATTAGGCAGAACAGTCAGTCAGTTAGCTGCACTTACAGTGTATTGTGTATATATATGCATCCCAGGTGTTGCATATATATATATATATATATATACACTGTATTCAGTTTAGCTAGATCCATTCCTGTTATCTTCTTACTGACAGGCAGGCTTGTCTTGTTACAGTATTTACAGCTACCTGAAGAAAATTGCTGGTGTTCTTTTGATCCTATTAGTACCACAGTCAGGCAGCTAGACTATTTACAGTTAGTGCAGTGCGTCCTGCTCACAGTGTTCAGCTAAAACTACAAGTTAGTGGGGTGCGTCCTGCTCACAGTGTTCAGCTAAACCTACAAGTTAGTGGGGTGTGTCCTGCTCACAGTGTTCAGCTAAACCTACAAGTTAGTATGGTGCGTCCACCTCACAGTGTTCAGCTAAACCTACAAGTTAGTGCGGTGCGTCCACCTCACAGTGTTCAGCTAAACTTAGAAGTTAGTGCGGTGCGTCCTGCTTACAGTGTTCAGCTAAAACTACAAGTTAGTGCTGTGCGTCCTGCTCACAGTGTTCAGCTAAACCTACAAGTTAGTGTAGTGAGACCTCTGCACAGTGTTCAGCTAAACCTACAAGTTAGTGCGGTGCGTCCTGCTCACAGTGTTCAGCTAGATCCGTTCCTGTTATCTTCTTACTGACAGGCAGGCTTGTCTTGTTACAGTATTTACAGCTACCTGAAGAAAATTGCTGGTGTTCTTTTGATCCTATTAGTACCACAGTCAGGCCGCTAGACTATTTACAGTTAGTGCAGTGCGTCCTGCTCACAGTGTTCAGCTAAAACTACAAGTTAGTGGGGTACGTCCACCTCACAGTGTTCAGCTAAACCTAGAAGGTAGTGCGGTGCGTCCTGCTCACAGTGTTCAGCTAAAACTACAAGTTAGTGCGGTGCGTCCACCTCACAGTGTTCAGCTAAACCTAGAAGTTAGTGCGGTGCATCCTGCTCTCAGTGTTCAGCTAAAACTACAAGTTAGTGCTGTGCGTCCTGCTCACAGTGTTCAGCTAAACCTACAAGTTAGTGTAGTGAGACCTCTGCACAGTGTTCATCTAAAGCTACAAGTTAGTGCAGTGCGTCCTGCTCACAGTGTTCAGCTAGATCCGTTCCTGTTATCTTCTTACTGACAGGCAGGCTTGTCTTGTTACAGTATTTACAGCTACCTGAAGAAAATTGCTGGTGTTCTTTTGATCCTATTAGTACCACAGTCAGGCAGCTAGACTATTTACAGTTAGTGCAGTGCGTCCTGCTCACAGTGTTCAGCTAAAACTACAAGTTAGTGGGGTGCGTCCTGCTCACAATGTTCAGCTAAACCTACAAGTTAGTGGGGTGCTTCCACCTCACAGTGTTCAGCTAAACCTACAAGTTAGTGCGGTGCGTCCTGCTCACAGTGTACAGCTAAAACTACAAGTTAGTGCTGTGCATCCTGCTCACAGTGTTCAGCTAAAACTACAAGTTAGTGTGGTGCGTCCACCTCACAGTGTTCAGCTAAAACTACAAGTTAGTGCGGTGCATCCACCTCACAGTGTTCAGCTAAACCTACAAGTTAGTGCGGTGCGTCCTGCTCACAGTGTTCAGCTAAAACTACAAGTTAGTGTGGTGCGTCCTCCTCACAGTGTCCAGCTAAACCTACGAGTTATTTTTTTGCGAGCTCTGCACAGTGTTCAGCTAAAGCTACCTGTAGAAGGTTGGTGGTGTTTTCCTGATCCTATCACTACTATCCCAGCTTAGTGCAGCTACAGGCCATTAGTATGTCTGGAAGGCCAAGAAGGAGAGGCAGATAGTCACAAGCCAATAAGAGAGGGCAAGCAGGCTCTGTGTCTAATGCTGGTCGTGGAGACGGTGCATCCTCATCAGCACGTGGCCGTGGGACACGCTTGGCCTTTTTTTCGGCAGCTGGCCGTGTTGAGCCGCAACATGCGGAAGACTTGGTCGAGTGGATGACCAAGCTGTCCTCATCCTCCTCATCCTCTCTCACCCATGCCCAGGGTACTTTGTCTGGCAAAGCAGCGGCCTCTTCCCTTGGCTCAATGTCATCAGTGACTCCTTCCCTAGCCCCACCATGTCCTCCTGAGGAGTCCCTCAAACTGTTTGACCACAGTGTTGGGTATATGCTCCAGGAGGATGCCCAGCGTTTGGAAGGCTCTGATGATGATACTGAGCTCGATGAAGGCAGTAACATGAGCACGGACAGAGGGGGTGCCCAAGAAGGACAGCAATCTGGCAGTCATGCTCCCCCTGCTGCAGCATACTGCCAGGTTTGCTCCAGTGATGAGGAGGGAGGGGATGATGAGGTCACTGACTCAACGTGGGTACCTGATAGGAGAGAGGAGGAGGAGGAGGTAGCACATCACCAACGAGGCAGGATGCCCTCCAGGGGCCAGCCTAAGGGCAGCACCTTGACTGCATCACACCCCAAAGCTCCACATGTGCAGGGCGCTGCAGTCTCTGTGCGTTATTCAAAAAGTTCTTTGGTGTGGGCCTTTTTTGAGACGAGTGCATCAGATCGCACCGCTGCTATTTGCAACATATGTCTCAAGCGTATCTCGTGTGGCCAAAACATCTCCCGCTTGGGTACCACATGCTTGACCAGACATATGTTGGCCTGCCATGCAGTTCGTTGGCAAGCGTATCTAAAAGACCCACACCAAAGAACAAAGAGGACCTCTCCTTGCTCCTCATCAGCTGAGATCTCCAACCCCACTATACCTTCAGTCCTCTCTGAGACCTGCACTGAGAGGAATGAAGGTGTAGAATTAGGTGTGTCACAGCCAAGTACTTGTGGGCAATCTGCTTTTGGTACACCGACGTCAGATTGTACCAGGCAAATTTCCCTGCCCCAGCTGCTGCACCGCCGAAAGAAGTTTGCTCCCAGCCATCCACATGCCCAGCGGTTGAATGCTAGCTTGGCAAAATTGCTAGCACTTCAACTGCTGCCTTTTCAGTTGGTAGACTCTGTCCCCTTCCGTGAGTTTGTGGAATGTGCGGTTCCTCAGTGGCAGGTACCCAAACGCCACTTTTTCTCACGGAAGGTGATTCTGGCTCTCTACCGGCATGTGGAAGGCAATGTCCATGCCTCGCTGGACAGGGCGGTCAGCGGTAAGGTGCATATTACCACTGACTCATGGTCCAGCAGGCATGGACAGGGACGTTACCTAAGTTTCATGGTGCATTGGGTGACTCTGCTGGCAGCTGGGAAGGATGCAGGACAAGGTGCAGTAGTGTTGGAGGTTGTTCCGCCACCACGCCTCCAAAATGCTAATGATTGTGACACACCTCTCTCCTCCACCCCCTCCTCTTCTTCTTCCTCCATGGCCTCTTCCTGTGCTTTGTCCTCGGAACCAGCGGTGCTCCGTAGCCGTTCAAGGGGCTATGCAAGTACACAGGCCAAAAGATGCCATGCGGTGCTTGAGCTGGTGTGCTTGGGGGACAGGAGCCGCACTGGGGCAGAGGTTCTGTCAGCTCTGCAGGGGCAGGTTCAGAGGTGGTTGACGCCACGCCAACTTAAGGCAGGAATGGTGGTTTGTGACAATGGCACCAACCTCCTCTCTGCCCTCCGACAGGGACAAATGACCCATGTGCCCTGTTTGGCTCACGTCCTTAACTTGGTGGTGCAGCGGTTCTTGGGCAGGTACCCGGGATTACAGGATGTCCTGAGGCAGGCCAGGAAAGTCTGTGTGCATTTCCGCCGGTCATATAATGTCAGTGCTCGGCTGACGGACCTCGAAAAGGAGTTTAACCTGCCCAAGAACCACCTAATCTGTGACATGCCCACCAGGTGGAACTCAACGTTGGCCATGCTGCAGCGGCTGCACACGCAGCAGAGGGCCATCAATGAGTACCTGTGCGACTATGGCACCAGGACAGGGTCAGGGGAGCTTGTTTTTTTTTCCCCACGCCAGTGGGCCATGATCAGGGATGCATGCACTGTCCTGTCACCATTTGAGGAGACCACGAGGATGGTGAGCAGTGACAGTGCATGCATCAGTGACACTGTCCCCCTTGTCCACCTGTTGGAGCACACGCTGCGTGGAATAATGGACAGGGCACTTGAGGCAGAACAGAGGCAGGAAGAGGAGGACTTCCTTAGCTCTCAAGGCCCCCTTTATCCAGACAGTGTTCCTGCGTGCCCGCCGATCACACAGGAAGAGGAGGAGGAGGAGGAGGAGGAAGATTGTGTCAGTATGGAGGTGGAGCCTGGCACTCAGCATCAGCAGCAGTCTTTAAGGGATCAGTCCCAAGAAACACATGGACTTGTACGTGGCTGGGAGGAGGTGGCTGCGGACCATGTCGTCCTTAGTGACCCAGAGGACTCCGGACCGAATGCCTCAGCAAACCTACGCTGCATGGCCTCCCTGATCCTGCAAAGCCTGCGTAAGGATCCTTGTATTCGTGGTATCAAGGAGAAGGACCAATACTGGCTGGCAACCCTCCTTGATCCACGTTACAAGGGTAAGGTTGCGGACCTTATCTTGCCATCGCAGAGGGAGCAGAGGATGAAACATCTTCGGGAGGCCTTGCAGAAAGGTCTGTGCAACGCGTTCCCAGAGACTGGGAGGTTACAAACTCCTGTTTCTGAACAACGTGTTGCTGAGGCTTCGGTCAGTCAAAGAAGGAGCGGTGGAGAAGGTGGCCGTCTGACCGATGCATTCAGACAATTTTTTGGTCCGCAGCCCCAAGGTATGATCGGTTCCAGCAACCATCGCCAGCGTCTGTTTTACATGGTGCAGGAATACCTAGGGGCAAGATCTGACTTGGACACCTTTCCCACCGAAAATCCTCTGGGTTACTGGGTCTTGAGGATGGATCACTGGCCAGAGCTTGCACAGTATGCAATTGAGCTACTGGCCTGTCCTGCATCCAGCGTTCTTTCGGAACGCACATTCAGTGCTGCTGGAGGCTTTGTAACCGATCACAGGGTGCGTCTGTCCACCGACTCGGTCGATCGACTGACCTTCATAAAAATGAATCAGTCTTGGATCACCACCAGCTACCAAGCACCTGATGCTGATGTAACCGAATATTTTTTTTTGAAATCTCAGATCCCTTCAAAGACTGCCTATGCTGATGCTGAGTGACTATCCCTGAGTAATTATCCTCTTCCTCCTCAATCATCACGCTGATAGCTTGTAAGAACATTTTTGGTTCTGGGCGCCCCCACCAGTGCCTAAGGCCCAATTTTTCAGCCCCTGTTTAACAGGGGCGTGTAATTACAATTTTTGATGCAATACTTTGCAGCAGGGCTCGTTTCTGCGTTACAACTAGAGTATCTGTGAGGGGTTGCAGTGTTGTGGCACCAGCACCAGTGCCTAAGGCCCAATTTTTCAGCCCCTGTTTAACAGGGGCCTGTAATTACAATTTTTGATGCAATACTTTGTAGCAGGGCTCATTTCTGCGTTCCAACTAGAGTATCTGTGAGAGGTTGTAGTGTTGTGGCACCAGCACCAGTGCCTAAGGCCCAATTTTTCAGCCCCTGTTTAACAGGGGCCTGTAATCACAATTTTTGATGCAATACTTTGCAGCAGGGCTCATTTCTGCGTTCCAACTAGAGTATCTGTGAGGGGTTGCAGTGTTGTGGCACCAGCACCAGTGCCTAAGGCCCAATTTTTCAGCCCCTGTTTAACAGGGGCGTGTTATTACAATTTTTGATGCAATACTTTGCAGCAGGGCTCATTTCTGCGTTCCAACTAGAGTATCTGTGAGGGGTTGCAGTATTGTGGCACCAGCACCAGTGCCTAAGGCCTAATTTTTCAGCCCCTGTTCAACAGGGGCATGTAATTACAATTCTTGATCTAATATTTCACAGCAGGGCCCATTTCTGCACCCACCAAGAGCGAGTGAGGACTTACAGTGTTGTGACACCACCACCACAAAAGGCCCAATTTTTCTGCCCTTGTTCAACAGGGGCATTTAATTACAATTCTTGATCTAATATTTCACAGCAGGGCCCATTTCTGCACCCACCAAGAGCGAGTGAGGACTTACAGTGTTGTGGCACCAGCACCACCACCACCACCACAGGCCCAATTTTTCTGCCCTTGTTCAACAGGGGCATGTAATTACAATTCTTGATCTAATATTTCACAGCAGGGCCCTGTGAGGGCTTACAGTGTTGTGGCCACAACAACACCTAAGGCCCAAATTTCTGCTGAGTATATAGGGCAGGCCCCTACTTTCAAACATCTAACTTACAAACGACTCCTACTTGCAAACGGAAGGAGACAACAGGAAGTGAGATGAAATCTACCCCTAGGAAGGGAAATTCTCTCCTGTAAGAGTTAACATGGGAAAAACATTTCTCCTTTCCACTGATGCTTTCCAATCCTTGTTCCACAAAAAAACCCAAATTTTCAAAAAACATTTGTCATTGAGACAAAAAGTGAGGTGAAATCTTCTGAAGAGGAGGAAAGACAGCAAAACAAATGTCACAGGGGTGATAACCCTTCCCTATGTTTTCCAAAAAGCTTAAAAAAGATTTTTTGGCTGGAGCTAAACACGTTAAAAATGTACCCGTTAAAAATTACAAACAGATTCTACTTAACAACAAACCTACAGTCCCTGTCTGGTTTGCACCGCCTGTATACTGCTGTTCATAGTATATAGGGCCTGGTGGCCCCACACCTTTCCTTATTTTAATTTGGGTGCGGGGTTCCCCTTAATATCCATACAAGACCCAAAGGGCCTGGTAATGGTCTGGGGGGTACCCATGCCGTTTGTCTCACTGATTTTCATCCATATTGCCAGGACCCGACATTACATTAAACCCGCAAGCAGTTTTAAATGAGATTTTTTCCTTTAAAAATGACATTTTGTGCAGGGACTGTTCTAAACACGGGAAACACGCGCCACTTTACAGGCATACTATAGACACACCCCAGGTACGATATTTAAAGGAATATTTCACTTTTTTTTTTTTTTTTAAGCATCATTAAAATCACTGCTCCTGAAAAAACGGCCGTTTTTAAAAGTTTTTTTTGCATCGATACATGTCCCCTGGGGTAGGACCCGGGTCCCCAAACCCTTTTTAGGACAATACCATGCAAATTAGCCTTTAAAATGAGCACTTTTGATTTCGAACGTTCGAGTCCCATAGACGTCAATGGGGTTCTAACGTTCGTGCGAATTTTCGGTCCGTTCGCAGGTTCTGGTGCGAACCGAACCGGGGGGTGTTCGGCTCATCCCTAATTTCCGGTATTTCGTATTTACCTGACTAAAATAATATTTGTTTTTATTTATTTTCTTTTTAGTCCTGACCCCAATAAAAAAATATATGCAATCCATTATCCGTAAAATGACATATCATTTATAAGATGAATAAGTATCAGTGGGTGTAGATAACTAGCAGCTTATTTATAAGACCCGGTGACTTAAAAGAGAATCAAAGTCAGTAACCGCTCCTTGGATGATATTAGTGATTTTATTTCATCAAAGCTGCATAGGGCTCTGTTTTTGTCTCTATTAAAGGACATGTCTTATTCAGAACTAGAAGATTAAACACATTTTCTAAAAGCTTTCATGCTTCCCAGTACAAATGAAAAATTAAAACAGCTCAATTAGTCACTCTGAGTGCAATATGATTTTTCTGGAGTCTTTTAATATCTCCAGAATTGGTGTCTGTGTGTTTTGTTAATTATATATGGTTTTAAGGTTACCCTTATGTTTAGGAAATTATACAAATTAACAGAGAGAGAGGGGCTTGGTATAAAAATTACCATAAAGAATAATGCATAAGCCAGTATTTCCGAGAAGAAAGTATACATTAACACATTTAAACATTGAATACATAAATGTATATGTAGTTTAAAAAATATAAGCTAAGAACTTCCTTATTTTAAAGAGTACAGTATGTCAGGGGAAAAAAAAAACATTATCAGTACATCTCTGCAATTGGATGCAAATTTTGCCCCTTGAAAGATGCTGCAAGTACAGGAAAATACCTGTTGATCTGTCAGAAATCCAGTGAGTTCCTAACTCCTTTAAATTAGCTGACAACACTACCTCTATTGCACTGAAATCCCAGGCAGGGCTGCGTTCTCTCTTCCGGACTACAGACCACCCTTCTCTCATTCTCACCATTATATTAAAGCAGAATTAAACCCAAAACCAAAAACGTATTATATTGCAGCTTACCAATCATTAGATGTAGGGACTGCATCGGTTTTATTTTCTTTGGCTTTTCACCTGGTTATCTGGCCAGTAATACACCTCCTATATTAGCTAGACAACTCTGGATGAATGAGGCACAGGAGGCAATGAAAACAGCAGCATCGTCAGTCTGGAGGTAGGGTAGTGTTAACTGTATAAGAAGATTTAAATACACTAACAAATTAAACCCAAATTCCAGCTCACACTTTATAATCAATTACAGCAAACAGTTTTGTTTTTCCTTTTGGCATACAAGCTTTACATGAATGAATAAAATCTGAACATTTTATACATCTTGTCATTGTTAAATGGTTTGTCCCATCCATGTAAAACGATACATTATGCTGGAAAGCTTGTGCTTTTGAAAAACAACAGACTTGCTGGCTGGATCACCAGATGATCCAGCCAGCAGTGTACAGAAGTCAGTTGGAAGATCAACTTCTACCCTATCTGAACAAAACAGGTAAGGAGGAGGGAAGGTGATATGTCACCCATCTTTCTTTTTTATTTGTAAGTGTTGGAGATGCTATGGATTGCTGACAATTCTGTGTAGATATACATGTGTGTGTATATATATATATATATATATATATATATATATATATATATATATATATATATAAGCCTATATAGCCTATATATAGTATCTCACAAAAGTGAGTACACCCCTCACATTTTTGTAAAGATTTGATTCTATCTTTTCATTTGACAACACTGAAGCAGAGCATGATCCCCTCCTTTCAGTGACCGGCCCGCAGGGCAGTATTCCAACATGATAACGACCCCAAACACACCTCCAAGATGACCACTGCCTTGCTAAAGAAGCTGAGGGTAAAGGTGGTGAACTGGCCAAGCATGTCTCCAGACCTAAACCCTATTGAGCATCTGTGGGGCATCCTCAAAGGGAAGGTGGAGGAGCGCAAGGTCTCTAACATCCACCAGCTCCATCATGGAGGAGTGTCAGAGGACTCCAGTGGCAACCTGTGAAGCTCTGGTGAACTCCATGCCCAAGTGGGTTAAGGCAGTGCTGGAAAATAATGATGGCCACATAAAATATTGACACTTTAGGCCCAATTTGGACATTTTCACTTAGGGGTGTACTTACTTTTGTTTACAGTGGTTTAGACATTAATGACTGTGTGTTGAGTTATTTTGAGGGGACAGCAAATTTACACTGTTATACAAGCTGTACACTCACTACTTTACATTGTAGCAAAGTGCCATTTCTTCAGTGTTGTCACATGAAAAAATAGACTAAAATATTTACAAAAATGTGAGGGGTGTACTCACTTTTGTGAGATACTGTGTATATATATATATATATATATATATATATATATATATATATATATATATATATATAATATATATATGTATATATACACACACAGTATTTTTTTTTCTGAAATTTGACTTTGGTACATGCCCAGCTTTGTAAGGATTTCTATTTTTTTTCCATATATTCTTGAGATTTACACAGCTGTACCCCACAGTCTTGTCAAGCAGGGAAGGGGACCTGACCTTTATCTGCTGCAGTATCACTTTCACTTACAATTATCCTCCCTAACCTGTGACTGGACAGTGAAAGGAAAAGCAGGATACTGGCAAAGGCATCTCTGTCACTCTGCTCTCTCTCCTCCTATTAGCATGCTTCTTGTGCTTCTTTTTTATTTCTTTAAGCTCCCTTAATCCCAAAAAATCAATGAGAAGATCTTCTACCTTTCATCATTATTTATAAGAATTCTGGCTGTTTATTTCAGTTCCAATGTAATCACCTCTCTAGCTTTGCAGTGAGATCTACCTTCCCCCAGAAACCCCCTTCTTCCCTTTTTTTACATTTAGACCAGTCATGTGACACAAATGGTCATCTTTGTCTTAAAGCGGAGAACCCCCCCAACCCCCCCCCCCCCGCCTCCAAAAATTAAAAGTCAGCAGCTACAAATACTGTAGCTGTGGACTTTTACTATTAGGGCATTTAGCTGTCCAGGCATCCAGCGGTGTCCTCAGTGGCTTACAAATGGATGCCACACATTGGGAGGGTGTCAGGCCGGCGCCATGTAGGGGTGTGGGCTGACACACAGTGAGTGTGCCACTGCCAACTACATGTATTTCTGTCTGGCGCTGGCCGTCCAATGACAATCCTCGGGTCGGTCTGAGCTGTTTTTGCAGAGGAGGAGGAGGGGCCTGGTCACCCAGGGGAGCAGAGGGGGGAGAACAGCCAACACCACCACTGACACCATCATTGACACCACTCCGCCGCCGCCATTGCCACCGCCATCCAGGTATCTTGTCTTTGTCTGATTACAGGGCTTAGCATACACACCACCAGCCTCCAGCATCCATGCTTTGCACGTGGTTGTGTCAGTGGGCCCTGGGTGTGTGTATGTGGGTGCGGGTCCTGGGCATACATGGGGGGGTATAAAGTGAGGGCAGGTGACAGCAGACACAGCCTGAAGATCCATCTCATACTAGATGGCATAGGAGAATTATTCATGATGATGGGTGTATACTATAACTAGATCCCCATGGGGAAACATAGGTCAGTTCTGGGGGGGGGGTGCCAGATGTAGGATCCACCCCGGGTGCCAAATACTCTAGGTACCCCCCCTGGGTGTCCTCACCTGAGCTGATTCTTGAATCGGCTCTCGGGTGCTGGTGCCACCATCTCAGGTAAGGGAAACCGGCAGTGAAGCCTTGCCAGTTTCCTACTGCGCATGCATGAATCATGCTGAGCTCTGTGAACAGGCCAGCTGCAGGAGGAAGAAGGAGGGGGCCAAACTTCCGGCTCACTCTTCCCCAAAAGGTACCAAATGTGGAAGCGGAGGGGGGAGCAGACAGACAAGCGGAGCTTCTACTTTTGGGTAGAACTCGGCTTTAAGATCTTCTCTGCTTTCTGAATCATTGTATACAAGTGCAGGGTGCCGTGGTGACCCCACCTAAAGGGGCAGGTCCATGACCCCCTGCACTCACAGGACATCATCATTTATTTTATTAAATAACCCTGGGTCTCATTCAACCCAGAAGTAAGGGCATCTAGTGGCAGTAAGAGATTGCTGCAGGGGATAACATCAGAAAGGGGAATAGATAATATAGCTAGGGCTATCTTTTTTATTTAAACCCCTGCTGGTTGGATTTATTTTTTAATTGCCTGGAGTTGGGCTTTAGAACAATCCTTTGTGCCACCAATCATATTCTTTAACTGTGCATTCTTTCTTTAACTGCAAGAGAAGCAGTTAAATGCAAGTTGAAGATTAAGCATTATCATTGTTCAATCAAAAAGATGAGCAGCTAGGTCTGCTTTCTACACATCCTCTGTTCTTGTAACAATAGAACAAGAAGGAAGGATCCCATTTGCACTAGTCCCTGTTCAATTAGTTACTTGAACTAGCAAAGACTGAGCCAGTGTCTCCTCTTAGCCCCCTCTACATTGTAACATAATCATTGTATTTTACATCTCCAGAGAAAAAAAATAAAAGGGCCTTTCTGAGGACACTATCTAACTCTGGGTCGTACATCACAGAAAATACATCGTTATTCATGTCAAGAAGGATGATCAAGGTCTTCCTGTTTTATCAGCGATTAGGCTGGAGAGGGAAAAAGACTTGGCAGGGAGCCAGAGATGTTCTTTCTATTGTGAAGTAGCAGGAGCAGCCGTTGATCTCTGAAAGCAATTGATGTGGGATCCCCAGTAAAAGATTCTTCTATCTCTGATATTTATTCATAACGTTACTTATGTGTCGGATGTTGTTTATTATATTAGCTGGCATTACTATATTCGGTGTGTTTAACTTTCAAATGGAAATAATGAATACATATGTGCAGCATAGCTTCCAACTGTCCTTGATTTCGAGGGACTGTCCCTGATTTGGAACAGTGCCCCCTTGTCCCTCTTTCCTTCTCATTTGTCCCTCATTTTGGTGTGATCTATATAGTTGTATATAAAATGCACTATTTATCTTTCAAAAAGTGTTTCCCAGTGCTAAACCTTTCATCCAATTTCTAAATTGCTGCGATTGTAAATTTCAAAAGCCAATATAAAAGAATAAAAGAATAGTAATGGCAAAAAAAAGCACTTGTGGGTTTAACTAATCCTTTTTTTGGGAAATTATTTTCCTTTAAGGGGGCGTGGCAGAGGGTGTGTCCTATGCCTACATACTTTTTGTAATAGGTGTCCCTCGTTCCCATCTCAAAAAGTTGTGAGGTATATGTACAGTAGCCAAAAGTCTACATGCCTGTAATTCAGGATTTTGTGGGATGCCTTTAGTGTAACCAAATTCCTCTAGCCTATATCTACAGTCTGAAGAACGATCAATACTTGGGAGATTTTTTTTACTTCTGTGTTGGGAAAAAAGTTTCCTGACCGACTCCATGGCAGCATATGTATGGGTTAACTCCGCCTCCACTCCTCCCCAATAGGACCCCACTCCCATAAATCTTTGCTCTGAGCTAGAGGCCGCGTTCCTTTTTTGTCCTTCTCCTAAGGACCGGTTTGGTTATTCGACCGACTACCTGAAGTTTTTCCTCTGCACGATCAAGACTGACCAACAGCGACCACTGGGAAGACAGGTCGCAATACTGTGATAAGCCTTAGCAGTTAGCAGGGTATGGAGTAGGCAAACGGAAGAGGCGCTGGAAGAGCTGAAGCCTGGCCATTGGCAGGCAATCAGCGCATTGGCCAGATAGCACAACTATTAGTGGGTGGTCCTATCTGCCCCAAGTAGAAAAGAAACAAAATCCCCTTGTGGTGGACTTTTAAGGCACAGAAATCGTTTGAGAAAAATTAATCTAGTTTGAAAAATGTTTATTCAATATGATAAGTACAAAATATAAAAAACACATAAAAAAGATACAATAGAACAAATTTACAGTGCTGTCATCACAAACATAGTACAAGTAGTAAACCAGTAATTCTTGCACCCAACGCGTTTCGGAGCACATATGTGTATCTCCTTCCTCAAGGGTATAATTAAGCGAGAATACTAAGTGTTCTAAAATGAAATATTTGAGAGGAATAATAACATTTTTCTCAAACAATTTCTGTGCCTTAAAAGTCCACCAAGGGGATTTTGTTTCTTTTCTTTATTATTGGATGTGGCACAACCCAATGCTCAAGTATAGCCGACTCACCACTTGCTATCTGCCCCAAGTATGGCATGATCAGCCTACCTGGCCCGGTTTGATCGTGGAAGCAGGATTGAATTGCAGATCTGTGTTCATGTCGTGTGTGGTGATATATACTGTTATATTACATATTCCATGGCAGCAGTTTGTGTGTTTTTCTGTTTGTCTGCTTTCTTCCCTGGCTCTAGTGTCTTCCAGTCTATGGCAGCTGGAGCGCATTGGCATTCCAAGCAGCTGCTTTCTCTTCCAGCCGGGCATCCCTGGGTTACTCCTACCCAGGGGCTTAGCACATGCGTGCTGTGGGTGGCGGTGGCGTCATTTCAGTGGAGAAATGTAATCAGCAGTCAGTACTGTTGATATTGGGATTTCTCTGTGGGCAGCTTGCAGCAGTTTCCCTAAATGCTGTGTGCAATCATCAGGCATATTCTCTGCATTAACACCCTTGTATGCTGCCTCTCTGTGCTTCTGCTATGATTTGATCATCTGTGCAGGTTGTCTGTCTGTCTGTGCAGTTTCACACTGTGGATGTTTCACTGCCCCCCTTGTGGCCAGCCCTTGTGTAGCAGGTATGAGAGGGTGGGTTTAAACCTTTAATTTCCTTGCTGACCTGAGTACTCTTTTTGGGTTTTTTAACCATTTCCTTTCTATCCTATTTTGCTTTTCTTTTAAATCCTTCTAGGTCAGATTGACAATACACGGCACAAGATGATAAAGAGCTCATTAGGTCACAACATTCCTCTTCCAGATATATTTGGTA
This sequence comes from Aquarana catesbeiana, assembly GCF_042186555.1. Classification (NCBI taxonomy): domain Eukaryota; kingdom Metazoa; phylum Chordata; class Amphibia; order Anura; family Ranidae; genus Aquarana; species Aquarana catesbeiana. The sequence goes on from NC_133324.1 coordinate 269,437,099, forward strand.
TATATCACCGTCATGGTCCAGCCTTCATAGTAGAAGCTATGAATGCCCCTTTACGCACTCACCGTTATGTCAGGGAGGGAGCCTGCTGGGGATGAGGGACTCCAAGATGGCAAGAGGGCAAGTCTCTGTGTGAGACTATTGGAAAAAGGGAATGGTGATTTCCAACAAATGTAATCTCTAGTGAGGCACGTGCTGTAAGAATCCCTTAAGAGTGGAATACAAGCCAAACGCAAAGTTCAACAGCCATTACAGCATGTTCTCCAACTAGGATGACCAGAAAGAACTGCAACTGTCACAACCAAGCCATCCATCTATGAAGACCTCAGAAAGTGAGGCAGATGGAGATGAGTCTCTTTACCCTTGTAACGCTTTTTTGGTTAAGGCAATGATGTGTGCATTTACATGGATAGAACCTGTAGAGTCTCTTGCAAAGCAAAAGGAAGTTCTGTAAACACCTAGGGCTCCGTTTTCCTCTAATGCTACTTGTCATGCGACTTTGGGCACATAGAGTCACACAACAAGTCACAGCCCATTTATTTCAATGGCACCTGTTCCAATCTATGCAACTTAAAGTTGCAGAGACTCTGGAAAGGTTCCTGCACTACTTTGGTGTGACTTTTGATGCAGCTTTGATCCAGATTGTAAAGTTGGTTTGGGGCTGCACTCAGAATCGTATCAAGGTCACACTCCAAAGTTGCACTCTAAACCATGCAACTTTGGGGTCGCAATAGTGGAGACATAGCCTTAGACAGAGTGTTCTATTTTCCCCATTCCTAACGGAACTAGGGGACATCATTTTGGATGAGTGGAGCAAGGTCGCGAGATATACCTCCCTTCTAAGCAAACATGTTGCTTTTTCTTGGAAAATTAAGTGAATAGCCCAAAAGTCGGCCTGGGCTCTTGTGGCCATGTTGAAAAGGATGAAAATGTGGATGGAGAATGTGGACGCAGTATTCAAGAGCGTTTTCAGAAAATCTGTACTTCAGGAGCCGGAGCTGGTGTCGGTTTCCATAGTGAGGCTCCAATTGACATCACCCGCATAGCGGCACGGGTTATGCTCTTGTCAGTTACGGCAATTGAGTGCTATGGCTAGGGCCTGGGCTTGCTAATCCCGCCTCTAACAGGTGTAATATAGCATTCCCATTGAGGGAGCTTCATCCTTGGCATGCTGGATAGCACCAAAACCCGGGCCACAGTTGGCAAGTTGGGGTTCTGACTCAAGGACCGGCGCCTGATAAGACGTCAGTCTAGAGAACAAAGTTCAAAGCATGCGAGGGTCGCACGTTTTTACAGACCAGGTGGGGATTTGAGGAAGAGCTGGTGTGGAGACCAGATTTACCCTCAGAAGTATGCTAAAAGCTTGAAGTTGGGTATCCAAGAAGCTACTGAGTTTGGGCCTCAGAATATTGGGACGTCAAAATGGTCTTTTTGGGACATGCATGGTCCATCAGAAGTCCTCCTCATCTCAGATTCATTTCAATGGATCTTACCCCACTTTGAGATAAAGAAAGCATATACTCATGCTTTACGTAAGTCACTGGTGTTGCAAAGTGCTGCCGTGCCAGTCTCTGAATGCAAGAGTTTTCAGGGCAGGTACTTGCCCTTCTTTATGGTCATGAAGAGGAACAGCTTGCGGAGGCCGGTTTTGGACCTTGCGCACCTGAGACATTTTTCAGCAAAGGAGAAGTTCATGGTGGAAACATTGTCCCTGATTCATAGGGGTCCAGCCAGGGGACTGGCTTGTTTCCAATAGACCTAAGATGCTTACTTTCATGTGCCCATTGTAGAAGACTGTTCCGCAAATGACTTCAGTTCGCTGTAGGTCAAGACCATCTCCAGCTCCAGCCATTCTGGCTTTCAATATCACCCTGTGTGTTTTCAGGGTCTTATTGGTTGTTATAGTCTTTTTCAAAACAAGGAGCATACACCTAAGTATTCTAATAGGGGAATGGCGCTGTTCACAGATAGTGGAAAAAACAGAGGGACACAACCCCAACCCACCAGAAATGGGAAAGAAATATTTTTTTGAATAAAAATTTTTTTTTTTTTTTTTTGAGTAAAAAATATATATATGAATAAAAAATAAATGTATGAATATGAAAGTGGTAAGCAATGGATGTGCGGGGTGCACCAAAGTGTGTGGAAATTCTAACTAAAATGCTATGAATTAATCCCTTAGGTGAGATGACAGAAAGTATAAATAGCAAATCACTACCAAAAGTAAAAAACCAAAACCGTACCTAGTACAAAGTAGAAAAAATGACAAAAAAATGACATAAAAAGTGATAACAACATTAAAATGCCCACTCTTGTGCCAAATGTCTTCCACAATAATAAAATTACATATAAGTGATTCAAATGAACATCTGTGATCATCCAAAATTTAAATAAAAAAAAAGTAAATGAAAAGTGGAAATATATGTGGAAGGTGAATGGAAAAAATGAGTATAATAATTAATAAATATGTGCCATCAAACAGATGTGTAAATGAGTAAATAATACACTCAAAAATGTCCAATATGAATTGTCCAATGAAAATATATCCGACAGGTGTGTGATCACCCGCAAAGTTTCAGTGTAGTGTATCCGTGTCTGGCAGGCCCCCTTTTGTGCCCTCACTCACCAGAAAGCCCTACCCCTGCAGGGGTGAAGGGCATGAATCAATCCTGTGGCCGGAATGCTGGAGTCCAAGGATCCCCCTCTCAGGTACAGCAAGCCCCTTCCCACTGGATCCGCGTTGTTCTTACATGAGTATCCACCGGAACAAATTATATGTGGAGAAACAGGAAATCCGCATGGTGTAAATCCGTTAAACAGAGTTTATTGTTAAAACATATATAAAAAGTTAAAAACGGGAGCTAACAATGCTCACTAAACAAAAACAAAAAGCGGATGGTGTCTAGGCAGCGAGGTGCCGGCGTGCGTTCCACCAGCCTAGGCACCTCGCTGCCTAGACACCATCCGCTTTTTCTGGTGGGTTGGGGTTGTGTCCCTCTGTTTTTTCCACTATCTGTGAACAGCGCCATTCCCCTATTAGAATACTTTGGTTTTGTGGATTTCACTTTGGTGTCTCCATTTTGATTGGGGGGCTGCAGTTCCTTGTTATTATTGGTCCTAAGCGCGGAATATTTGACTTACAAGGAGCATACACCTGCATAGTTACGTGGATGTCCTTCTCCTACTATACCAAAACAGAGGGCAGCTGCTGGAGCCCAGAGCTGAGGTCTTTTCAATGCTCCTCAAATTCGGCAGGCAGTTGAATCTGGAAAAGAGTCACCTGGAGCCCACTCAGTCTCCTGTATGCTGCGGGATTCAGTTCAATATAATCAAGGGAACCATTGCCTTGACTCTTTGATCCTGATGTTCTGGAACAGAAAACTCCTGGCCCTGTCTTCTTCCCACCTGCACGCCTTTCAGTGTCTAAAATGATTGGCACTATGGTGTCTACGGATCCGAGGGTCAAGTGGAAGCTGGAGAAGGTGGCCCTTTCGGAAGGAGTTTCTCCAGCAGTGGGAGCCAAGAAGCAGAATTAAGGTCATCTACATAACTTCAGTCATGAGAGCGAGTCCCCTGGTGGCTGCAATGGAGAAACTGGCTTATTTGCTATTCCATTGCCCCATTTCCTGGTTCACAATACAGAATGGGGGGGGGCTTGCTGCCTGTCAGGGATAGCTCAAGGCAGACGAGGCTGTCAATTTAAATTTAAATTTTTTTGTGTTGAACATTCTGAAACTACGGGCAACCTTCTGCACCCTACAGGCCTTTCACCACATAACGAAGGGAGCTTCAGTGCTCTTAGGTTAGTCGACACTACAGCGGTCTCCTACTTTAAAAGACAAAGGGACTCATAGCCTGTTCTCTATTACAGGAAGCAGAGCCAATTATGTCTTGGGCTCAGAAGATTTGAGCCTACAGCGGTTTATGTCCCCAGAGTCCAAAATATTCTAGCAGACTTCCTTTCGAGAGTCCAACTGAACAACAACAAATGGTCTCTACATGTGGAGGTTTTCAGGCACAAATGCCCTGATGGATCATTGGAAAAGCAGTAGGACCTGTGCATTTCTTCCAGTCCTGGTCAACCTTGGGTTTCTATGAAGACTGCGAACAGAGGTTGTGGAGATAGTGGCAGTGATGCCTTATGGGCCATTTAGGCCATTGTTCCCCTTGCTAGCCCAGTTCACGTTCCAGAACCCAGTGCACCTTCTCCTCAGGCCAGACCTTCTGTCACCAGGTGCAATTCAACATCCCTGTCAAGCACGGTTGCGTCTGATGGTCTGGTTCTTAAGATTGGAGGTCCTCGGCTACTCCTCCAGAGTTATCTCCGCTCTCTTGAATACTAGAAGAATGAACACAAAGTTTACAGGAGAATCTGGTCAAAGTTTGTTTAATAAATGTCTGCTGCTGCTGACAGATCATGTAGTGATCTAGAAGTTCTAAATATTCTAGACTTCCTCCAGTCGGATTTAGATCTGGCTCTAACGGTCAGCTCCCTCAGAGTTTTAGTTTCAGCTTTATCGGCCTTCACAGGTGTATCCCAGTCTAGGCATCTTTTCCTGCCCGACAATTCTTCAAGGAAGCAGCTAGGCTCAGACCTTGGACTAAGCGGCGGCTTTCCAAGTGAGATAAAATACCTGCAAGTGAAGAGAATTCCTTGGGGACCCCAAGGGCAACAGAGCTAGTGTCCCTATTGGAAGATTACCCCTCGATTACTTTACTGGGGACAACCCAAAATTAGGGTTTTCTTTTTACTTTCGATGATGAGGGTAATAAGGACAAACAGAGAGGATGAATCTCCCCAACGGGTGCAGAGGTAGCAATAAAAACCTACTAGGTGCTGTAATCCACCTCCACTCCATCCAAAACTAGTTATACTTCAAGTTAAAGTGGAATTAATGTCACTTTACTTACCTGCTCTTTAACAGTCCAAAGTCTGCAAGGGGTCCCTCCCTTCAGACATCTGCTTGACTGTCATGGAATGCACAGGCAGTCGGTGGTTGGTCGGTCAGTCGGTGGTCAGGTCTGGTGCACTTACCTACTTACTTGCTCGGTGGCGGCGGCGACAGCTTTCTCTTCCACTGCTCTCCAGAGCAGAGGAAGAGAATAATATACACCATAATATTACACCATTTAAATATTCCTGTGATGGGGTGACTTTGATGCTGCACTGCTTTCAAATTCAGAACAGAGTTGCCAATATTATGTAGGTTGTACTTGCTTGCACTAAACTGGAAAGAGAAGGTGTTGCAGAAGGCATAGCTACCAACATTATCACTGCTGATCCATGAGCCTGTAGCTTCCACTTTTTGTTAATCACAGTTTGGCAGAAGCAGAATGCTGTAGAATCCAGTATAAATGGAGGTTGGCCCCATCACTGTGGCCTCCCAAGGCAGGTAAAGGTAAGATGGCCTAATAATTTTGCAATGGAGTTCTGCGCCTGATTGACAGCTACATAAGGTCTGCTCTTGTGTATGGCAACATATGCTGAAGAGTTCTGTCAGTATGTCAATGTGATATTTAATGTCATGGCAATCCCTGCAAGCTACAGTAAAGTGTGGAAAATATACTTCTTGTGTGGACATTCCTTTCTTCATGAAAATAAAGGCTGAAGGCTGGGGATGTCGTGGGGGAGCCTAGGGCAAGCAGTTCAGCACAGTATGGCAAAGGCTTCTATCTACCAGCAGTGGGTCACTGTTCTATCCAAGAAGAAGCAGTGCGGGGGCTCTAGAAATTTGTCGCCAACACACAGCCAATCATGGTCTCCCTTGCAAGTGCATTTCTGAAGAAACTTCACCCTGCAATTTCTCTTCAGTGTAGCAGTCTTTCGGCAGCTCAGGCAGCAGAAACATTTTTATCTTCTTCTTTACAGAAAGAGCTTTTATTTGCATTCAACTGGACTTGGACTTGATAACTGATAATTTTAAATTGCAGCTAAAGATCAAGTAAAATCAGTGAAGTGTTAATTTCATCCAGGGAACATTTTGATGAACCAGAAAGTCTACTTTCTTCATATTTAATCTGAGGTTATGTAATCTATTACAGCCAGGTTCTTCAAAACTTTCAACGCATTTCTTGGCCGGACTTCAGACTCTTCGTGCATGATTCTTTTCTCTGCGGACCATAAAAAATTATGTTTGGATTTTTTTCTCTGTAGGCAGGGTCAAGTGATTATCAGCATGCAAAGAGAAATGTGGTGCATTCTAAGCAGTTTTCCAGCCAAGTGCTGATGATGCAAAGAAGATGGCACTGCTGTCTGGTATCTTCCATGGTAGAATATCATCAGCACATCATATGTTCAAGACAGAGCCATTTATTAGTCACAGATAAGCAACATTTTGGAGCCTTACATCAGTTCCCTCATCAGGCAATTGTGATGCTGCCTGATGAAGGAGCTGATCTAAGGGCTCAAAAAATTGCTTATCTGTGACTAATAAATGGGTCTGTCCGAAGCATACAATGTGCTGATGATATTCTACAATAGAAAATGCAGATTATCAGGACACCAGCAGTCATAGGGATTTAGAGAACATGGCAGCCAGCTTTACAGAAGGAATGCCAAGACAAATTACAGTCACTTAACATAACCCTTTCATTTCAAGATCATACCACTAGAGTCTTAAAATATTCAACTTATTAAACTAGCATTCTAGGAAAACAAGCCAAAAAATGCAGTGCCCCCCACTGACAGCATAATTGCATTAAACTGATTGCTGTAAATACTGCCAACAAAAAAAATGAGTCTTGTATATGTGTTAAAACAACAAAAATATGTATAATTGTAGATTTACAATAAAAGTACTAGAGCTGTTGCTTCTCTTTTACAAACACTAAGGTGGAACTCAAAGAAAACAGCTAGATAAACAGACAAATTACATAAATGAGAGCTGTTTTTACTGCCAAAAGATTTTTTCTATCTCTCCATCTAGTAATGCAATTTTACACAGCTCTGCCACAGAGCACAGTCCTGCCTGGCAGGGCAGAAGACCTGACTGTATTCTGCTAAATTCAGTAACATTTATAGGTCTTGTTTCTCCCCCAACCTGTGACTGGACAGCATAGGTGTGCGCAGCCTATTGCATTAGGGTGTGCACCCCAAAGCTCAAACACACATGACTTCCTCTGCAGCCTCAGCTGCGCAGAGCAGTGAATGAACGAGAAGTGCTGTTCATTCACAAACTGAAGAATAGTAAACAATTTACTATGCTTCCGTTATGAATGAACACAGTATACGAGTGTGTTCACTGTATTCATTTAGAAAAGGAAGGTGCTGGTATTTACTAGTCCCTTCCCCCACTCTCCAACCTGAAACATCCCTTGCAGCAACTAGGGGGCGAGGAGAAGAGGAAAGCCAGAAGCATTGCACAGTGTGTGGGGGGGGGAGTCCGGGCAGTAGGGAAAATCGGTACTGCACGTAGTGATTAGGGTGTGCCCAGGCACACCTGGCACACCCCCTGCGCACGCCTATGCTGGACAGTGAAAGGCTGTCAATCTGTTCTCTTCTATCAGAATGCTTCTTTCACACTGCTGCACAACATATTGGCTCTTTGTGCTGTTGCTCCCTCTTCCAGTAAAATTCAGATACTTACTCTGTTTGCATTTAAAAAATAAAAACATTAAAAGCAGTATTAAACCCCAAACCAAAAATATAATATATTACAGTTTATCATTAGATGTGGTGGCTATGGGGTTGATTTACTAAAGGCAAAAAGAATGTGCACTTTGGAAAGTGCAGTTGCACACTGCAAGAGCAGTTTCTCTAGAGCTTAGTAAATGAACAGAAGCTCTGCTGACTTTCATCAACCAATCATGTGCAAGCAAAAATGCTGTTTTTTTTATTTTCCTTGCATTGATTGGGTATTCTTTGCAAAGTGAACCTTTACCTCATTTACTAAGCTCTGGAGCAGCTGCATTTGCAGCGTGCAATTGCACTTTCCAGGGTGCACAGTCTATTGGCCTTTAGTAAATCAACCCCAATATGTTTTTTAGGCTTTTTTCCCCTCTGTTTTTACCTGGTGATCTGGCCAGTAACACACCTCCTGTAATAAAGTGCCAATGCAGGTGGAGAGGAACCTAGTTCCTCTATGGTTTCCTTGGTCACAGGAATGCATCTAACCCATTGGATGCTAGCACCCCATGTGACTGGCAGCCATCTTGGGTGGGGCAGAGCGCATTTAGGACCCCGGCTCCTGGGTTTGGCACTCATTTTGCGAGTGGCTAGAGTAGGGATAGGTCACCCTTCTGTCAGGGACAGTGCTTAGCATCAGGGAAAGATTCCGGAAGAGTAGGGAAAGTGCAGAGACACACCATTCTTCCTGGAAACCTTCCTGTTTGGGTGCAGACTGGCCAGGCAGCATTTCTCTCCTCAAAACAGATGCCGTTGGCATCTCTGATCTACCACTCTACTGCCGCTTGCTGTTACAACTTGTGAGTGTTCCCAGTCGGGTTGCCTTTTTGCCAAGCCTGTGCTTATTGCTGGACTTTTGATATAATATATTCCTATCAGTGTATATATTGACTCTGTGTGTTTCCTGTCATCGAATCACGCTGTACCTTCCCACAGTTGGCGGCAGTCGTCAGAATATGACACATTTGTAGCGGGTGAAAACAGAGGATCAGGGACCATCGTGGCACCGTTAGCAGCAACCTTGGCTCTGGTGCCTAAGTTTAACGGGTCTCCTTGGCTCAGTGGGAGGAGAGGCTGGAGAGTGCTGCGTGAGTGTATCAGGTTCCCACCCAGCTGATTTTGGAGATGGTGATAAACTCCTTGGAGGATTATGCCCGTCAAGCGGTGATGGTGCTAGCGGTGTTCTCATCACAGTGCACTTTCCTACAGACACCAATGGAAAGCCTAACACTGGTTACAACAATCCCTTAAGGCCTGTACACACAATCAGAAAATGGTGCAAAAATACCGCTTTCGAAGCAATAGTACGATAATCTGATCGTTAGTACACGGCTTTTGAGAGCCGGTCAGGACAATTCATAGGAAATTATCCGATGGGACAAGCATGAAAACTTTCCTTATATGATGCCAGATTGTACGATTTTCATTTAATTAATACGGTACATAAAAAATGTTTTGCCTTTTAATCTACTTTGTTTTAAAGTATCTTGATTTTTTTTTCTAAATCTTTCACTGGAATGTACAAGAACAAAATGTCAGCTTTATATTTTCCAGTTTCATTAACTCTTTATGTGAATTTTTTCATGACCTCCTAAGCATTGCTGTTTCATAAATGGTTGTGCTTGCTATAAAGGTGCCCATTCCTGGCTCCTAGTAGGCAACGTTTCACCTCAGGTGCCCTGTAATGACTGCAAATGTCTCTTGCTATAATAAAGTTATTAACTGGAAAATAGCACAATGCTACAGGACACTGGGGGATTCTTAGATTGCCTGCTTCCTATGACAGTGAATAGATCAGGGATACTTTATTCAATGATTAAACCATGATTTGATGTAAGTCATTAAAAGCATCCGCCTAATTCTCCTTGTTGAGGGCTGCCGTTACTGCTGTTGTGAAGGCTGCCAGACAGCGCCGAGAAGAACTGTGTATTGAGGCTTGGGGATCAATTTAAAAATACAAAGAAAGGACAGGCTAAGCGAGTAGACATTCATTCTGTCTGATTATTGCACTGGTCTGCTACCTTATTTAACCCAGGGCAAATGAATTATTAACAGTGTTACAAAAAAGTATTTCAATTAATATAAGTGCAAAACAAATCAAGGGTATAAAAATATCCTTTAATTCACTTCTACGATACTTGGAAAGTCATAAAATAATTTTTAAGTCGACATATGCTGGAGGAAGGTTGAAGGGAGACCTGCAGTGTGTTGGTCTGCTCTGTATGTTTATCAAGAGAAAAGAGAACAAAGGGGAAGGAAGCGCCAGCTAAGTGTAAATATGTTAAAAGTTTTAATAGCAATAAATTAAAGAGGAAGTAAACTCTGATGGGTTTTACTTCCTCTTTTGCTCCCTGCAAACCCTGCAAATTAAAAGCATAATGGGCTAGTATGCATTGCATACTAGCCCATTATGTGACACTTACCTGCAAACGAAGCACGCACTATCCCCTGTGCAGGCTGTGTCCATCTTCACCCCTCTTCTTTCCGGGGCCATGGACTCTGGCTCTGTGACTGTCCGGAGCCGGCGTAACGTCACTCCCGTGCATGCGCCCCGGAACCACCAGTCACACGCCACACACTGGGGAAGAGATGGCATGGAGGTCCGTTTATTCACAGCGCATGCGCTGATGACGACATTGGTGCACTACAAGTGAAATATCCCCTAAATGGCGCACGTTTAGGAGATATTTACACTACCTATAGGTAAGCCTTATTCTAGGCTTACCACAAGGTAGAAGTCACACAAAAGCATTTACAACCACTTTAAAAACACTCACAAGAGGTAAAATATAAATGTGCTCATCCGGTATCAAGTCTGTGGATGGGAATTCCTCCGAAAACCGTCCTGCAGGACCGCTGGCATCTGTTCCGACTGCTGGGAGATGCTGGGAGATCGCCGGCTCAGGAGCCTGGAGGAGCCCCGGGAAGCCACTCTGACCGGCGTGGAAATTACGTCACCGGATGGATAGGAAGGCCAGACGAGAGGGGAAACAAGGCTACGCACGCAGAGCATCTAGCTGCTTCTACAGGCCTGTACAGGTCGTTCAGGGCACATGGTGCTGTCAGAGCCATAATTGGACACTGTCATGATGACTCTATCCAATCATGGCTCATTGCTCTTAGTCCCACCCCACACTATAAAAATATTCTTCCCATAGCGGCCATTTGCAGTGTGATACAGGAGGGACGTGCAGTTAGGGGAGATGAACATAAAAAAAAATTATCGAGCTTTGAGGGTCGTAGCTCACTGACCTGGGGTTTGAGTAGCCAAAGTCTTACCCCACCACTGGTCAAAACTTGGGGCTCCTGGCACCTATGGTTCTAGAGATACAGGGCTCCTTGCACAGCCTGTTGGAAGCTACATACAGCACAGCCTGTTTAAATAACTACTTCCCGCCCAGCCTATAGCAAAATGACGGCCGGGCGGTGGTTCAGTTATCCTGACTTGGCGTCATATGACGTCCAGCAGGGTAAGCCGCGATCACGCGCCCGAAGGGGCAGGCAGTGCGGCGATCGGTGGTGTGGTGTGTCAGTCTGACACACCACAACACAGATCTCGGTAAAGAGCCTCTGACGGAGGCTCTTTACCATGTGATCAGCCGTGTGCAATCACGGCTGATCACAGTGTAAACAGGAAGAGCCCTTTGTCGGCTTTTCCTCACTCGTGTCTGACAGACGCCAGTAGAGGAGAGCCGATTGGTGGCTCTCCAGACAGGGGGGTGTGTGCTGATTGTTTATCAGTGCAGCCCCCCGTGGATGCCCACCCAGGACCACCAGGGATGCCGCCAGGACCACCAGGGATGCCCACAAAGGACGCCCACCAGGTATGCCACCCTGGACCACCGTGGAGATGTAAATCAGTGCCCAGGCAGAAGCCAATCAGTGCCCATCAGCAATGCCTGCCAGTGTCAGTGCCATCAGTGATGCCTATCAGTGCCATCTATCAGTGCCACCCATCAGTACCCATCAGTGCAGCCTTACAGTGCCCATCAGTGTCGCCTATCAGTGCCGCCTATCAGTGCCACCCATAAGTACCCATAAGTGCAGCCTTTCAGTGCCCACCAGTGTCATCTATCAGTGCCCACCAGTGCCACCTATGAGTGCCCATCATTGCCGCCTATCAATGCCTATCAGTGCTGCATATCAGTGCCACCTATCAGTGTCGCCTATCAGTGCAAATTAGTGCCGCCTATCAGTGTCCATCAGTGCCACCTCATCAGTGCCATCTCATTGGTGCCACCTCATCGGTGCCGCCTTATCAGTGCCCGTCAGTGCAGCCTCATCAGTGCCCATCAGTGAAGGAGAAAACTTACTTATTTACAAAATTTTATAACAGAAACAAAGAAAAACTTTTTTTTTTTCAAAATTTTCTTTTTTTTAATTTGTTTAGCAAAAAATAAAAACTGCAGAGGTGATCAAATTCCACCAAAAGAAAGTTCTATTTGTGGGAACAAAATGATAAAAAATTTTGTTTGGGTACAGTGTAGCATGACCGTCGCAATTGTCATTTAAACAGTGACAGCACTGAAAGCTGAAAATTGGCTTGGGCAGGAAGGGAGGAAAGTGCTTGGTATTGAAAAGGTTAATCAAGCTAAATAATCTATTATTATGCTATATGTTATAACATAATAATTTATCATTTATCTGTTTACTGTGAAATTACTGGTTTGAAGTTATAACTTCAAACTTCAGTAATTTGTCCATTAAGCCACCTGCTTGACTACAGTTTTTGAAAATATAGTAAATTACCTTAAAAACAAAATATAATAACTATTTGTATATTACGTACTTATGGCAATTAACCACTTGTCACCCAGGCCAATTCTGACACTTCTCTTCTACATGTAAAAATCATAAAATCATAAAAATTACTCAAAACCCCAAACATTATATATATTTTTATAACAGACACCCTAGGGCAGTGATGGCGAACCTTGGCACCCCAGATGTTTTGGAACTACATTTCCCATGATGCTCCACTACACTGCAGAGTGCATGAGCATCATGGGAAATGTAGTTCCAAAACATCTGGGGTGCCAAGGTTCGCCATCACTGCCCTAGGGAATAAAATGGTGGCAGTTGCAACTTTTTATGTCACATGGTATTTGCGCAGCAATTTTTCAAACGCATTTTTTTGGAAAAGACTGTTTCATGAATAAAAAAAACAAACACTAAAGTTAGCTCAATATTTTTATACAATGTGAAAGATAATGTTACGCTGAGTAAATAGATACCCAACATATCACACTTTAAAATTGCGCACACTTGTGGAATGGCGCCAAACTTTAGTTCTTAAAAACCTCCATAACGCTTTAAAAAATTTTACAGGTATATGTATCTGGCTCTGATACTAGCCAGTGCCTCACCAGCTACTGACCTCAACGCATGTCCCTGGTGTGATATTGGCGTGAAGAGAGAAAGAACAGAGCTCTGTTCAGTGCTACTAGCGAGTTAGTGTGCTATCGTGGGCTATTGTGATTCTATGAGTGTAAAGTATCAGTTTAGTGTGAATCTAGTGTAAGTACATTGTGAGTGTAATGTGATCATTCATTTTTAATTTAATATCAGGGCAAGTTTCCTGCAGTATATTTCAGTGCGTTACTGCGTGTTTACCGCAGTATATTGCAGTGGTTTTTTGCAGGTTTACAGCAGTATATTGCAGTGTGTTAGTGTACGTTTAATGCAGTATATTTTAGTATGTTATTGCAGGTTTACCGCAGTACATTGCAGTGCATTAGTGCACCTTTAACGCAGTATATATTAGTGCATTTTTGTGCATTTAATGCAGTATATTTCAGTTCAATATATTTTAGTGCATTAGTGCACATTTATCGCAGTATATTGCAGTGTATCAGTGCAGATTTACTGCAGTATATTGTAGTGTGTCAGTGGAGTGTGTCTGTGTAGTGAGTACTCAAGCACCACTTTCCATTGATTAAAGTGCATCCACGTACGCATTTTTCCATCTTTATAACATTTTGTTAATAAGCCCCCCCATCATGTCTGGGAGGCCATCAAGGAGAGGCAGACGTTCCCATAGCACTGTGAGGGGGCCAGCAGCATCTGTGTGCACAAGCAAAGGTGGAAGTGGTACGTCCTCAGGCAGGGCATCATTTCCTCTGTTTTGTGATGCTGCCCGTGCTATCCAGCTACAGCATGCAGAGGAGGTGGTGGACTGGCTTACTAAGACATCCTTGTGACAGACCTAGCCGGGACAGAGGCTGTTGGAGAGGACTGAATGCAAGCCTGTTGCCTTTTGATTATGGGCCCTGGATTTTCAATGGAACAATACTCTTTGTGAGGTGAATGAGAAATCCAGTCTGAACTGTACTAATCGGACTCAGTCGTATATATATGTATATATTGTATGTTGTTTGATTCTGTTGGGGACTCCTTGCTGTGGATTTGTGTCCCTGAAGAGGGAGGGGGGATTCCTCCAGCAGCCCCCTGCTGATAAGACTGATTCATTCTGTTGGGACACATCCTGTGAGGAAATGCTGGTGTCATCAACTCCAACTACCTGTGTTTATGTTAATTGAATGAGCTGATCACATTAGCCACCAGCACTGGCTAGGAGACGAATGGTCTAGGCTGAGGAGGGCGGAGACTGTTGTTTGTATTGTTAATTGTAAATTAGCTCATGTTAATTAGGTTAGCTTTGAGTCAGCCTGCTGTATAAATGTGTGTGAGATCTCAAATAAAGAGTTAGTCCTGATGTACTCAAAGACTGGTGTTGTCTAGTTTTTGGAGGTTCCTATAGCCAGATCCATTGGACTCGTGTTCCAGAACTTAGGAAGCGGTATACTGACGGAAGCACTCAAGCGGAGTGTGGGACGTTCTGTGACAATCCTCATTGTCCTCATCCTTCATCACCCAAGCAGAGACTAGTGTACAGTGCACTGCAGCTGCCAGAGTGGCTTATTCTGCCTCCTTTTCCAAAGCTTCTCCTGCCATAGCCACAGCGTCAGCCACTTGCTCCTTGACAATGCACAGCCATTAATTGATTCAGATCTTTTTTCTGAGGTTGGGGAAGGTAGGAACATGTGTCTAGAGAGAGGGGAGAACACCAGTAAACAACAAATTGGAAGTCATGTTCCCCAGCCGCAGTGTATTGCCAAGTTGGCTCCAGTGATGATGAGGAGGAAGGGGATAATGATGATGAGATCACTGACGTGACTTGGGTGCCTGGATAGAGCAGAGAAGAAAAGTGAGGGTGAGGCACAACCCCAACGAAGCAGCCATCATGAAAGAGTAGAGAGAAGCCACCCTATTCCACTGGATTGTGAAGCTGTTAACTCCCGACCCACTTCCCACAGCTCAGCTGTTTGGGCCTTTTTTAGCAAATGTGCAGCCGATCACACTGTTGTGATTTGCAAACTTTGTCTCAAGCAGATTAAGCGTGGCAAAAACACCAGCCATTTGGGTACCACATGCTTGACAAGGCATTTACTTCCCACCACTCAGCCCATTGGCAAAAGCACCTAAAAGCCACACAAAATGGACGCAATTCTGCTCCTTCTCACTCACCTTTCCAGTCTACCCCCACTATACCTTATGACCTCTCAGCAGCCTCCACTGACAGGGGTGATGGTATAGCGAAGGGTGTCAGAGGTCTATGCAGCACGTCTGCCATTAACACACCACCAGCTGTAGACCATAGCAGGCACATTTCTCTGCCCCATCTACTGCAGCGGAAAAAAAATGAAGTCACTGCCACCCACATGCCCAGTGTCTAAATTCAAGCTTCTCAAAGCTGCTGGCTTTACAACTCCTGCCTTACTGTCTGGTGGATTCTGCTCCCTTCTGTAATTTTGCAGAATGTGCTTTACCACAATGGCAGATTCCCAGTCGCTATTTCACATAAGGGCATTCCAGCTCTGTACCATCACATGGAAGGCAATGTGACATCATTGGGCAAGGCAGTCAGCCGCAAGGTCCACATTACTGCTGACATGTGGTCCAGCAAGCATGGTCATGGACTCTATATTTTGTTCACCAGCACACTAGGTAACTCTGCTTGCAACTCGGAAGGATGCAGGACAGAGCTCAGTGATGCAGCTTGTTGTGCTGCCACGTCTCCATACAGCTACTGGTGATTAAGCGAGATTTGTCAGCTCTACCCCCTTGTCCTCCTCCATGCCCTCCCATGCTGAATTGTCCTATGAACCACCACTAACCCCTAAGCGTTGAAGGGGCTGTTCAATGAGTCAGGCTAAAAGATGCCATGCATTGCTTCAGCTGGTCTATATAGGGGACAGGAGCCACATCTGAGCTTAGATTCTTACCGCTCTGCAGGGGCAGGTCCAGAGGTGGTTCATGCTAAATCCAGGAATAGTGGTGTGTGATACTGGCACAAACCTCCTGTCCGGTCTTAGAAAGGGAAAGTTAACACATGTGCCATGCCTGGCACATGTCCTCATATTGGTGGTGCAGCGTTTCTTAAGCAGGTACCCAGGGTTGGAAGATCTGTTAAAGCAGGCCAGAAGAGTCTGTAGCCATTTCAGACAGACATACACTGAAATTCTGCCTGTAAACTGCCTGATTTGTGACATGCCCACCAGGTGGAACTCGACTTTGTCAATGCTGAAGTGGCTGTACATGCAGCAGAGGGATGTCAATGAGTACCAGTGTGAGTATGGGACAACGACAGGCTCAGGCCAGCTTGGCTTTTTTTCCCCATGCCAATAGCTGCTGATAAAGGATGCATGCACTGTACTGTCACCATTTGAGGAGGCGACAAGGATAGTGAGCCGTGACAATGCCTGCATCAGTGACACAATCTCTGTTGTCTTCCTGCTGTAGCAGACTCTGCATGGGCATTATGGATAGGGCGCTTGACGCAGAGCAGCGGGAAGAAGAGGAGGACTTCCTTTCTTCTCAAGGCCCGCTTTATGCAGACACCATTCTTGCAATGTCACATAACACTAAGAGGAAAGGGAGCAGGAGGAGGATTCTGGCAGTTTTGGAGGCAGTGAAGCAGAGGAAGACATACCTCAACCCTTAACAGATGGTTTTCTATCCCCAGAACCCTTGGGAGTAGTACATGGCTGGGAGGAGGCAGTTCCAGATACTGTAATCCTCAGTGACCCAGAGGAGTCTGCTTCTCGTGCCTCCGCAAACTTGCGATGCATGGGCTCCCTCATTTCTCAAAGCCTGGCAAAGGACCCAAGAATGAGTGGCATCAAGGAGAAGGATCACTATTGGTTGGCAACCCTCCTTAACTACCGTTACAAGGGGAAAGTCTCGGAAACTCATCCCATTCCCACAGGGGGAGCAGAAGATAAAATCAATGAAGGACACCTTAAAGAGGAATTTATGTAATGCCTTTTCAGACTCTGGTAGGGTACAGTCTCTTGGAAAATGTAGTTTTGAGGCTTTTGTTGGTTAAGAGAGGAGCGGTCTAGAAGGGGACCACCTCAGTAATGCATTTCCAAAAATTTTTAGTCCTCGGCGCCCAGAGCTATCAGCTTCCACATCCCATCGGCAGTGTCTGCATCACATGGTGGGAGATTATCTAGGGGGCGAAAACAAACATGGAGAGCTTTTCAGTTGATGATCCATTGGGTTACTGGGTCATGAGAATAGACCACTGATTAGAACTTGCCCAGTATGCATTTAGGCTGCTGGGATGCCCTGCATCCAGTGTGCTTTCCGAATGGGCATTCAGTGGCGCCGGAGGTTTTGTGACAGATAAGAGAGCGCATCTGTCCACATACTCCTTGGACCGGCTGACATTTATCAAAATAAATCAGTCCTGTATTACCAGCAGCTATCAAGACCCTGATGCCAATGTAGCTGATTAAATGCTTTCTGGATCTGGAATCTCTGAAAGAATGTCTAGGATGCCTAGCTTTGTGGGTGTTGACATCTGGAAGAAATTTTTTGGTGTAGGTTTCATGGGTACAATTAACACCCAAAGACTAATTTTTTGCACCTGTTTGACAGGTGCATGTCATTTAAATTTTTGACAGCAAAGCCAATTCTTGCTTTTATCAAGAGTACTTCTATAGCAGGCATCACTAAATTGCAGACTGCGGTCCAGTTCTGGTCCCAGTAACCATCCAGCCTCGCCAAATAGTTGCCTGTGTATCCTCTCTCTGCCGCCGGCTTGCCTGCCTGCCTGCCGCTGCTATGTTCACAGCATGGCAGGTGCGCACGGGTCTGTCCCTTCGATAAGATCGCTGCACTCCCCACACTGCCTGTCTTATTCACACAAGACGTGAAGTTCGGCCGCTCTGGACAAAGGGAGGGACTTTTTATTTTAAGAAGCGGGTAATTGGTTGCTACGCAGCGCGGCGGTCACAGCAATCAATCACCCACCTTAAACATGAAAAGTCCCTCCCGTTTTCCAGGGCTGCCCTGCTTTCCATCTTGTATGAATTAGGTAGGGCTCTGTGGGGAGTGCTGTGCAGGACAGAAGTCTACTATTGAGGGGGTCTGTGATGGGTCAGTCTGTGAGGGGAGTCTGCGATGGTTCAGTCTGTTATGGGGGGCCAGTCTGTGATGGGTCAGTCTGTAATGGGGGCCAGTCTGTGATGGGTCAATCTGTGATGGGGGCCAGTCTGTGATGAGGGGGCCAGTCTGTAATGAGCCAGTCTGTGATGGAGAGGTCTGTGATGGGGTGGTCTGTGATGGGTCAGTCTGTGATGGGTCAATCTGTGAGGGGGTATGTGATAGGTCAGTCTGTGATGGGTCAGCCTGATGGGGGGGTCTGTAATGGGTCAGTCTTTGATGGGTCAGTCTGTGATGGGTCGGTCTGTAATGGGGGGGTCTGTCATGGGGGTCTGTCATGGGTCAGTCTGTCATGGGTCAGTCTGTGATGGGGTCTGTGATGGGTCAGTCTGTGATGAGGGGTCTGTGATGGGGGTCTGTGATGGGTCATTCTATGATGGGGGTTGTGATGGGTCAGTCTATGATGGGGGGTCTGTGATGGGTCAGTCTATGATGGGGTTCTGTAATGGGTCAGTCTATGATGGGGTCTGTGTTGGGTCAGTCTCATGGGTGGTCTGTGATGGGTAGTCTGTGATAGGGGGTCTGTGATGGGTCAGTCTATGATGGGGGGGTCTGTGATGGGTCAGTCTATGATGGGGGTCTGTGATGGGTCAGTCTGTGATGGGGGGCCTGTAATGGGTCAGTCTGTGAGGGGGTCTGTGATAGGTCAGTCTGTGATGGGGGGTCTGTGATGGGCCAGTCTGGAATGGGGGGTCTGAGTGGGGTGCCTGTGACGTGCACGGGAGGCTGCAATGTGAAGGATATCATGTGGAGTCATAGCCCCAATATTACACTTGGACCTCCGCTGGAAGAAGATTTTTCTGACCAGACCACCATGAATTTTAATTTAGTACCCCAGCTCTAATGGGTTACGGTGTGAAGGCATCACCAACACCCAAACCCCAATTTTTCTGCACCTGTTATGCCCCGTACACACGGTCGGATTTTCCAATGGAAAATGTCCGATCGGAGCGTGTTGTCAGAAATTCCGACCGTGTGGGGGCTCCATCGGACATTTTCCATCGGATTTTCCGACACACAAAGTTTGAGAGCAGGCTATAAAATTTTCCGACAACAAAATCTGATCGCGTCAATTCCGACCGTGTGTGGCCTGTTCCGACGCACAAAGTGCCACGCATGCTCAAAAGAAATTCCGACACGGAACAGCTCGGTCTGGTAAACTTAGCGTTCACAAAGGATACAGCACTTTCGTCACGGTGCAATGTAAAAAATGGTTTAATACAGCGCACTCTCTTCTTCTTTATAATGTGAGAAGAATTAAGTAGTTTTGCTGCTCATATTCACACACACTTCTCACAAACTTATTTCTTTATTATTTATCGGGATTACCTTAATATATTTTGATTTGTCACATCTGACAAAAATATGTTTGTGTTGTTTTTTTGTTTTTTTTTAAAGGCAGATTTATTTTTTATTTTAGGTTTGTATTTTTTCAAAGGCTGATCTTTGTTTTATTTTAGTTTTAGTTTTACTCCAGAATATTTTTGTGTGTGTTTTGTGTTTCAAGTTACCACAACACCATTATTATCTTGTATTATTTAATCTCAAGGAGATTGTTTGGTGTTGGTGTCCCTTGTTAATTTCACATTGTATTTTTGAAATGTACCTGAATCCTCACAAACAAACTGTCCTTTTAGAAGGAAAACACTAGACATGTGCATTCGTTTTCGTCCGAATGCATTTTCGTCCGAATTTCAGGTATTTTCGTTATCGTTTTAACAAACGATAACGAAAGTACAGAGTCCGAAAAACGAAAGATCCGACATAAACAAATGCTTTATTTTCGTTTTCGTTGCTACAACAGTTCGATATAGATAGGAGATTCGACATGATGATGACAATAACAATCTGTGTCCATCAAACCTGTGGTCGAATGTGCCTAACCTTAGCTCTATTAGTCCAAGATTATTCTACATAGAGAGAAAATATTCGACATAGAGAGAAAAGATTCGACACAGGGGAGGAAAGATTCGACGTAGGGGAGAAAAGATAAATAAAAATAATGATGATGATGAATGTTATTGGCTGATTGTAACCAAAGAGGTGGAGCAGTAAAATAGCTAGAACTAAGTACACAAGTACTTTGGCTTATGGTGTCTGTTGAAAGTTCTAAGAAGATTCGACAGAGCAGGTAAACTATATGGCATTGTACAGTTTAGCTGCTCCGTCGAATCTTCTTTGAACATTCGACAGACACCATAAGCCTTCATTGACAGATTCAACCTTAATTTGGATTTTCGGACGAATGCAATTTTTAACGAAAAACGAAATAAATAAAAACTAATTTCGGGAGTAACTAAATAAATTTATTTTTCAGACGAAAACGAAATTCCGAAACGAAATATTTCAGTGTGCACATGTCTAGAAAACACACATAGGCAAGTATAATTGAAACCAAAAATCCTTTATTAAGGGATCAGAACCAAACAAAGAGGGAGGCAACGCTGGATAAACAGGAGAAACTAGCGAAGCCTTGGACCCCCAGGGCAGACATCAATTCTTGAACATCAAAATTGGTGGCCTGAGGAGTCCATATGTAAGGGAATGCAGTCTGGTCCAGAAGTCCCAGAGATCCGGAAAGCAGCAGATGACATCTGTGTCCCCAGGCTGTGGTATCACAAGAGGCTGCATCTTTTGGCTGACCAGACTGAACCCATGGCCATCACTTTCTGGTCTTCCTTCCACACTTCCTTC
Organism: Aquarana catesbeiana; assembly: GCF_042186555.1. Lineage (NCBI taxonomy): Eukaryota > Metazoa > Chordata > Amphibia > Anura > Ranidae > Aquarana > Aquarana catesbeiana. The sequence continues at coordinate 269,457,926 of NC_133324.1, forward strand.
CTGGCTGTGGCTCTGCTGTTGGAGATGTGGCAGGAGGAGGAGTAGGACCTGGAGGAGGAGGAGAACTAGTGGGACCTGGAGGAGAAGGAGGAGGAGGAGGAGGACCTGGAGGAGGACCATGTGTGAAGTCACAAAGGTGGGTATCAGATGTTATTTGGGCCCTCAACCCCTTATTGAGAGCCTCCAAAATTAATGACTCACACATGAGTTGTTGGCCCTCCTCCATCCGCTGCATTTTACAGGCAATTATGCCAGCAAAGTCCTCCTCCAGAGTGTGTGGTGCTCCCAGGGCCTCTGTAGCCTTCCAAAAGAGGCCTATGGCAGCCTCCTCTAGGGTACTCCTCCTCCTGCCACTTTCTCTTTGCAGGTGGATGGGAGGGACCTGCATATCAGGCAGCCTGCTCGGCCCGGCCACCTCCTGGCTGAGACTTCCCTGTGTATGAAAAAGGGACATGGTTTAATGTTTTTGCATCATCAAGCACAATCCTAAATTAGTTCTCCAAAGTAACATCTAGTTAACATCATTGATTGGACAACCTGAAATATTTAGAGGAATGCTATTCCTGGCTCAAGCTGGGCTCCTCCACATGTTGTTGCCTGGAAGGCCCAGGTTGGGCATCAGAAGCCTCAGCTGGGGGGGAAGGAAGCGTGGAAGGAAGACTGGAGAGTGATGACCTGGGTTCAGTCTGACCTGCCAGAAAATGCAGCCTGTCATAGTATCACATCCTGGGGACATTGATGTCATCTGCTGCTCCGGATCTCTGCGAATCCTGGACTTTCTGGCGCTCCCTTACATATGTGCTCCTCAGGCCACCAATTAGGATCTTCAAATATGTGATGTCTGCTGTGAGGATCAGCTGCTTCACAATTTCCAACAATTGATCCAGCGCTGCCTTCCTCTTTGTTTGGTTCCTATAATGTGGGTGGTTGATCTCCCACAGACAAGGCAGCTCCCTGAACATGTCAATGAATATTGCCATGAAGTCTGTATCATTCAAGATATCCATTTTAACTGCAAGACACAACACAAGACAAACCCTAATGTCAGGCAAAACTCTCCTAATCTTGTTAAAATATAGGCCTCAATCTAGAAGCAGTATAGGCCCAAGTTTGTCTCTTACCTTCGTTATTACGATCGGTGCCTCCAATGCTCCTTCCTCCGCTCACAGATCGTACGTAATACGCATGCGTGTTACGCTTTATACACACTGCGCATGCGTGTAACTCCGCCCGCCCCTGACGTTCTTTCTAGTCTATTCCCCGCCCCTTTTCATTCGGCGCAGTGGGTGAAGAGCACATGGCGGAGTCAGAGCAGGTGCGTGCTAATTATAGCAACGAGGAGGAGGAAAGCCCGGATCCGGAAACGTCCCGATACAGAGGGAGACGATTTAAGGCCACAAATATGTCCTTTGGGGAGATGTTGGAGATGGTCGACATCCTGAAGAAGGCCGACTATGACAGGAAGCATGGACCTTACCCCAACCCCAATATCAGAAAGGCCAAGATCATGGCGAAAGTGGTCAAAAGTCTGCACCGGAATTTCGGGGTACGACGATCGAAAGATCAGCTCAGGAAGCGGTGGTCAGACCTGAAATTAAGAGAGCCCGAGCAGTACAGAAAGATCCGGAGAGTGCTGCAAAAAAGTAAGTAGTTGCTGTGTTGCTATTCTTTTTGTCTTTATTACGTTCGTGCTGCTCCATATGCTTTTCTTAAGTGTTGTACAGTTTAAAATGGCAAATTTAATGTTCATGGGCCCATTATTCGTTCATATCAAACATTTTTCTTTCGGCCTATAAAACACCATTTTTTGGGCCATATGCATTTGCCCACATTTTTTAGGGCCTACTTGTATGAAAAATATTTGGTTGTTTAGATTTGTGACTAGAATGAAATGCAAACTAGATTCTGTGTAAGGAGAGGACACTCAGCAGCTGTTTACACATCTGGACACTGGAGCACTAGTGTGGGACACCAGAACACCCTTTTTATTAGGGGGCCCACACAGGTGCTCCAGTGTATACTATAGGGGGTCTCCATCTGTGAAGCTTGTACAAGACAGGTAAAGTATTGCAGCTTGACAAAGGACAATAAAAATGCTACATCTTGGAACTCTGCCCAAATAGACAATTGTACCCCACTTCCAAGCAATGTTTCATCTTTATATTTCGGCCATCAAATATCTGTGTGCTAATTATACCATTTTTGTTTTACATAGGGGAGAAAAGACTCGGAGGACACCCCTCATCCGAGGAGACCACAGACCCCCCACCTCTGGAAGAAGGGGAAATACCCCCAACCCAAGCTGAGCAGGAGGAGGAAGAAGATGTGGTGGAAATTGACACCACAACAGGTGAGTGTCTGCGACCACAGTCTCAGGTAAGAGATGGATGCCGGCAGATTTTTGATACCTGTTTTTGTTTGGTTTCTCTCTTTTTAGGTGATCGTGATGTTGTGGATCGAGATCCTTTCGCATCAGAAAGTGCCCAGATCCTGATCGGGGAGATCATGGGGTGTAATTTAGAATTGGAAAACCTCAAGAAAAAAATCAATGATGTTATTGAAAAAAAATAATAACATCATTGATGTTTTGGGGCGAATTTAAAACCCCGCAAAATCACTTTGTTTTTTTGTGTGCTACAATCTTAAAAATGTTTTAGCGATGTTTAGAAAAGCCAAATTTGGAGGATGCACACAGTGTGCCAACATGTGCTATCTGCCATCACGGGAGCTCAATGGACGCGTTTTGGGGATGCAACCTCTTCCTCAATAGTAAAGTAGCTGTGAGGAAGGGGTTTCTCCCGCAAAACACGTCCCTTGATCCCCCGTGATGGCAGCTAGCACATGTTGACATTCGTAAATTGGTGTGCATCTTCCAAATTTGGCTTTTCAAGGGGTGACTTCACCCCATCTGAACGCAATATCAAACACAGTTCCTAAATACTCATGTCTGATATTGCCTTCAAGTTTTACCATATGTGAACTTTGTAAGTTCAAGATTTTTGTCTTTCTTGTTGGTTTTACACAGGCCTGTTTTATCTTAAATGGACATTTCTATTTTTGATAATGCCACCCCAAAAATTGTTATACAACAAACATGTTGGTTTGTTTTAAAAACCTTTTCTAAATGCACATTGTTGATTGTGCAGGTATTAAAAAGATTGTTAATCAAGAATGTGTGGATTATTGTCTCAACGCTACAACACTTTTGTGGTGATGTAATTGCTGTTTTCTGTGAAAATGGGGGTTATTTCCTAAGGGCAAATCCTCTTTGCACTACAAGTGCAGTTTCAGTGCAGTTTCAAGTGCACTTGTAGTGCCAAGTGTCTACGCCTTTAGTAAATAACACCCAACAGTGCTTTGTATAAGGTTACACAATCACGCCATTTTCAGGACTCCCCACATTGCTGTCAGGGTCAGCTAAAACAAACACAAGCAGTAAATGTCACCAAATATTAGCTTTTTTTTATTTTATTTGATAAAGGCTTCACAAATTGTCTGGCATATTGATGGCCCCCCTACCCGCAAAGAACTCAAGGTATCTTAACCGGACATCACGGGCACTCAGGGAGGGCAAGCCAGGACGGCCACTTTCAAGCGCCGTCAGGGTTGTTTCATGTAGAATTCCAGCCTCAGGCCCAACTGAGCCAGCATAGTTGGCAGAATGTTGGCGTAAAAAGTTATGTAGAACACAGCACGCCAGGATTATATGATTAAGTTTATACTCCGCCATATGGATGGGTGTCAGAAATAGGCTGGCCATGATTCCAAATGTGTTCTCCACCACTCTTCTGGCTCTGGCCAGCCGGTAATTAAAAACCCTCTGTTCCGGGGTGAGGGTCCTCATCGGGAATGGCCGCATAAGATGGTCCCCCAGCGCAAATGCTTCATCCGCAACGAAGACGAATGGGAGTCCTTCCACATTGTCTTCTGGAGGTGGCAAGTCCAAGCTGCCATTCTGGAGACGCCTGTAAAACTCTGTCTGGGTGATGACTCCACCATCGGACATCCGGCCATTCTTCCCCACGTCCACATACAAGAAGTCGTAATTAGCCGACACCACCGCCAGCATCACAATACTATTGAACCCTTTGTAATTATAATAGTACGACCCCGAGTTGGGTGGTGGGACGATGTGGACGTGCTTCCCATCAATTGCCCCTCCGCAGTTAGGAAAGTCCCACCGCTGGGCAAAGTGGGAGGCCACAGTCTGCCATTCCTGTGGCGTGGAAGGAAACTGTTGAGGAAAACAAAAAAAATAGTATTTTTGCACATAAACATGGCAAGCAGATTAGACACAAACATTCTTGGCCAACCTCCAGATAACATTTATTAAGGGGAATTTTACAACACCAAAGTATAAGGTACACCTATCATATCCCCCCCCCTCTCATGGGCCATTTCTAACATTATAGGGGGGGGAATCTTGGACAGGTAACCCTCTCCACTTCATTGAGAGATGAATGCCTAAATACAGGGTATTACTAGGAACAGCCCCTCCTTAGTTACACTATTGGCAGCCCACTGGACAGGTAAGAAGTGTCATAATACAAAGATATAAATACACACTGTACACATTTGAGCACATTTTGACATTCTGCTATTACCTATCAAGATAATAATAGGATACAAAAACTTTAAACAGTACCATTTGAAAGTATACAGGCAGGCCCTTGCACTACATGCTTTGGGGAATTCATCCATACATCTGAGCACAAAAGAGATGGGTATAGTGTGTATGGGTTTGGCAAAGTCAGCAGATAGATGATTGAGGATAGATAGAGAATTGGGATCAGCTGACTTAGCAGTTGGGGGGAGGGAGGGTTACTAAAAATTATTTGGGGACACCACAAAAAAAGTCTCTGGCACTCTGCCTGAATTTAAAGCACAAATCACATTTCAAAACATTTTAGGGGGTGTTTGGGGTAAAGCACTACTATGGAGCTGACAAAATACATTGTTAAGTGACTACATGAGGTGAATATAGGGCAGGAGAGCATGCTGGGGAGGTTAGTGAAGGCAAATATGTTGGAAGGACAAAAAAAAAAATTACATAAAAATCCAGCATGAATGAGGACAAAGGGGACATTCACAGCATATTACAATCATGGTAATTAGGGAATGAGGAAAGTAATACATTACATTAGCAAACATTATATACAATAAAATGTGATAATAAAGGATAAAAATCTTACCTTCATATACTCCTTCTGCAGGACCTGGATGATGGCAGAACAGGTCTCTGGGATAATGATCCCCAGAGCCTGGGGGGAGATGCCTGTCGAGAACTTCAAGTCCTGCAGGCTTCTCCCTGTCGCCAAGTACCGCAGGGTAGCGACGAGCCTCTGCTCCGGAGTGATGGCTTGCCTCATGCAGGTATCCTGCCTACTGATATAGGGGGTCAGCGAAGCCAGCAGACGGTGAAATACGGGGTCCGTCATCCTGAGAAAGTTCCTGAAATCATCAGGATTATTCTCACGGATCTCACGGAGCAAAGGCATATGAGAGAACTGGTCACGCTGAAGCAACCAATTCTTGGTCCATGAACTCCTCCCCTGTTCATGGACTGGACTTGTGTCAAGGTCAGGACCCCAACACCAAGCCCCCACACAGCACGAACTCTACGAGGAGTACGTATACGCAACATGGCTAGAAAACGGTCGGCTGCTCAGAACGAAGTAACAGAACGCACTGAAGAACAGCAAGGCCTGTGAAGAGCGACCTGAAAAACAGTAACGAACGAACAAGAACACAATGACTAAGTCACGCGGAACTAGCTTGCACGCACTGAAGAGCAGATACAAACCCACAAGCACAAACTGAACCGCAGAAAACGATCTGAAAGCCACGAGTCTGAAAAAGCGCGAATCGTCTCTCACCAAACTTTTACTAACACGAGATTAGCAAAAGGAGCCCAAAGGGTGCCACGCTTGGTTCTGAACTGGCCTTTTCTATTCTCGTCGTACGTGGTTGACATCAAAGCATTGTTGGCGATCGGAAATTCCGACAACTTTGTGCGACCGTTTGTACACAAAACAAGTTTGAGCCAACATCCGTCGGAAAAAATCCTAGGCTTTTGTTGTCGGAATGTCCGATCAATGTCCGACCGTGTGTACGGGGCATTACTTCTATCCAAAGTCTACGTAAGAGACACCAGAATTTATCCAAAAAATCTCTAATCTTGTTCCGAGTGCACTAAATTGTGGCCTCATCAACAGACTATTGTCAAGCTATTGACAATAGTCAAGCTATTGACCAGACCACCATGAATTTTAATTTAGTACCCCTGCTCTAATGGGTTACGGTGTGAAGGCATCACCAACACCAAAACCCCAATTTTTCTGCACCTGTTACTTCTATCCAAAGTCTACGTAAGAGACACCAGAATTTATCCAAAAAATCTCTAATCTTGTTCCGAGTGCACTAAATTGTGGCCTCATCAACAGACTATTGTCAAGCTATTGACAATAGTCAAGCTATTTTGTAAACAAGCTGTTTACAAAATAAAGAAAGCTTGCAAGGGAAAACATTTTTTGGCTTTATAAATGTCAATATTGCTGTAGCGGGTTCTATACACGGTACAGATGTGCCACTTTACAGGTAGACTAAGGAGACCCGCTAAGCACTATATTAAAGGAATTTTTTATTGTTATGGTTTCACTTTAAACACTTCCCATGCAGGCCAAATCTGACACTTCTCTCCTACATGTAAAATTCATAATTTTTTTGCTAGAAATTTGTATAGAACCCCCAAACATTATATATTTTTTTTTAGCAAAGACCCTAGAGAATACAATGGCGGTCGTTGCAACTTTTTATCTCGCACAGTATTTGTGCAGCAATTTTTCTAACACTTTTTTTTGTTTCATGCTTTAAAAAACACAAAACATTAAAGTTAGCCCAATTTTTTTGCATAATGTGAAAGATGAAGTTACGCCGAGTAAATAGATACCTAACATGTCATGCTTCAAAATTGCACACGCTGGTGGAATGGTGCCAAACTTCGGTACGTAAAAATCCCCATAGGCAACGCTTTAAAAATTTTTACTGGTTACATGTTTTGAGTTACAGAGGATGTCTAGGTCTAGAATTATTGCTCTCGCTCTAATGTTTGCGGCGTCATCGCGTCACCTCCCACTGTTGTTGCGAAGACCAGCAGGACGGGCCGTCTGTGAGCATCCGGCCAGTGCCACAGACTGTTTCTCCAAGAACGTTTATTCCTGATCTTACATGTGAGTGTGTACTTTATTTGTTTTAATAAAGCCTTATGATTTTACACTATCGGAGCCCTCCCCTTCTCTTTTTATGGTTACATCATTCCGCTGAGGGCCAGGTTTCCCGTGGATCTATCAATCTACACTATAGTCCCTGATGTCCCATTCCAGCTATCCATCTTGGCTTTATGGTGGTCCGGAGTAGTAAGATTAAACAGCCCACTCAGACCCTCTGTAACGGGGGTCATGGGTTTCTGGTAAGCGGCCAGGCACTCTATTTATGGTGGTGGACCCAAGCACTTGTGTTTTCATATAACTGGACCCTCACTTGATTTAACACCATACTTGGGTGTTTACACATGGACTAACACAAACCATTTTCTAATTTTTGTTGCACTATATATTGTAGCCTCTGATGCTAGTTTCATCATTTATTGCACATGCTTTTTCCATATGTTATATGGTCACATACATATTTGAATTTTGTTTAAGGTGATGTCTCACCACCCTTATATTTACTTTGTTTGTCATTAGCGCGAGTCACAAGTTTATTAATGTTCACGTTGTGTGTTTGTGTCACATATAGGATTTCACAACTTTTTTCATAATTCATTTTATTATATTTTACTGATGCGCAGTTATTCTCCACTTTTCTTTTGCCTAAATTAATAACATGTTGGTGTCTGTTCTCACATTTGTTTATTTCCTGCAGTAGGTAGAAACCATATTCTTTACTGTGTGGCCAACTCATATCTATTCCACAGCTTAGCACATTTTAAAATATAGGACAAGCCCAATTAAGCGAATGGTGAATACACAAAAAGCAAAAATATTCATGCCGTTCATTGTGTGTTTAAAGTAGACCTGACATCAGACATATTTTGATGCTAAAATGATCCTATCACCCTCCAAAACATATCCAGAAGAAAATTTGCTGCAATAGAAGATATAGTATGTCTCACCACTCATATGGTTTGTATCTCTTACTATTGCTGGATTTCACAGCTGCATCCTCCTTCAGAATCTTTAGTATTTAACAGTTCTGACCCCTAACAGAAGTCTGACAGAAGTAACTGAATGGATGAGTATGCATCCATGTATTAAAGTGGAATTCTAGTCAAACCCTAACTGTACTTAAACCTGCTTCTACTACCATTATAAGCCTCTTCTAACTACCCTGTAGAAGAAAGATGTCTATACATACCTAATCTAAGGGCACTCTGGTCCTGTAACAAGATTGATTTCCATCACTGGCTTCAGCTGGCAACGGATGCCCCATAGTAAGCCTATGGGTGATGTTAGCCCCAAAGGCTCTGCAGCCATTGTCGGTGATCTCTCCTCTACACTGAAGTCGGCTGCTGGAAAGATCATGTGACTGGACCATAGCTCCCTCAAAATAGGTTTTAGTATTGACATCTTTCCTTTTACAGGGTAATTAAAATAGGCTAAAGCCAGCCGTAGATAGAGCAATTTTCTTTCCTGCAACCACGGCTGCAGGAAAAAAAAACGCTTGATTCCCCCATCAACACTGACTCCCTGCTTGTGTTAAGAGGTTAGGCACCCCCCCCCCCCACACACACACACACACACACACACCACCACCACCACCAGGAGAACACAGTGATTATTGCTAGCAGCTATAACAGTCGCTAGAAATAATTGTATGTGAAATCCAACAGGATAGCTGTACTCAAGTTGATCAATCTACTTGGGTACATTTAGCCTGCCCATACTTGGTTTGAATCTTGGCCAGTTCCTGCTAAATCGGCTGAGATTCTATGGCTGCCTTTAAAATGAGGGTAGGAGTATGTTTAAGTATGTAGCACCCTTGTCCTAAACAGGGCTGCTAGTAAATTTAGTGGTGCTACATGGTAACTAGCCTGGTTAATTTGTTAATTTGTAGTCTTTGCTCAAATGGGTTTCTCCTAAGCTTGTGTTTAACTGTGTTTTTTCTCTTTTGTCAATAGGTGGCACTGTTACCTTTGGCATTAGTATGATAGATTACAGTCAATTCAGGTTATGATTAAATATGCTTTGCTCAGCTAAATCAGCAGGAGTTTCTTTGGGCCGTAGAGGCTGTGGGGAGATGCTATTTATTCGGAGAGAGTCAGGTACTGCGGCCTGGGTGGGGGTGTGTGGAGCAGCAGCAGAGGTGTAGGCCTGAAGCCTGAGGCCTAATCACCTGTAAAGAGGCTCGGCCTGAGGGGAGCCTGATTGCTGCCTGGAGGCAAGAGAGAAGAAGTTGCCAGAGGGTGAACAAATCTTGTTGCCGGAGGCAGGTGTAAAGGGATGGAGTTCTGAAGGAGACTCTTCATCAGCCGAGGACAGTGAAGTAGCTGTGAAAGCTTCAGGAGAGAACTCATAGCGGGTAGCTATGAGTAAAGCTTGAAGGAGTATAGCGGGTAGCTGTAAGTAAAGCTTGAAGAGAAGTACAGCGGGTAGCTGTGAGATAAGCTTGAGGGATCCAGCGGGTATCTGAGAGTCCGAGGAACACAGCAGGTAGCTGTGGGTGAAGCTTGAAGAATACAGCAGGTAGCTGTGAGTTAAGCTTGAAGAGTCCAGTAGGTAGATGTGAGCTAAGCTTGAGGATCTACAATGGGGTACTGTGAGTAAAGTTGTTGCTATAGGAGACAGCAGTGGCTACAAGATACAGATTGCTGCATTTAGCTTAAAGGCCCTTTCTCTGTATTGCTGTCGGCCTAGTTCTATTTTTGTCCACGGAGTCTGCCAAGTTGCTATTGCATTTGCCTAAGGGTGTCCTGTGCTGTACCCCTCTATCCCACTGTTCCTGTTAAGACAAATAAAACTCTCTTTGTTCATTTTAAAAGTGACTGGCGCCCATCTTTCCACCTTGCATTACACCCACCATGCTGGGTGTAGGGAGCCAATGACTGCGCTGCTATCAATCTATCATATAAAGAACTAAGACAACGGGCAGAGGGGAAGATCGCGTCTCCGGCGTGTGAATCACAGGACTCAGGTGAGTAAAAGAGGGGGTGGGGGGGCGGGCTGGGGGCTGGGGGCCTTTCAGTGACAGAAGTTTTTTCACCATAATGCATAGGATGCAATAAGGTGAAAAAACATGAGGTTTTACAACCCCTTTAAGTATTGGATGCGTATGGCTTATTTTTGGATAATGAGAATTAAGTTTAGTGTCACTTTAACAATAAGTTGTGCATATCTACAGTACATATAATAAACACAAAAATGCATACAGTAATGAGAAAGAAAAACACACATGACTGTATCTGAGCAGAAATAGTATCTGAGCTATTGTTTAAAAAAAATGTTCATCATATAGATTTTGGCTAAGCTTTCAACCGCTGTCTGAAGTCTATGGCTACAGCTTCCGTCTGCTATTCAGTGTTAACAGTAAAGAGTTCCAGCAACGCTGTTTGTTCAGAGCTTATTCAGGAAAAAGTCTGTTCACTGCCTGCCTCCTGAAGTGGATTTTTGCCAAAACCTCATTCACAAAGGCTCATTTTGTACCTTGACAGGATGCATCTAAGTGGGGCAGGAAATGAAGCCATCACTTTAGGGGAATGAGCTGAGGTCCAGAGGAACTCTACAGACTGTGTACATTATGTGAGCACTTTATGGGAGACAGGGGCCTGCTGCATGTCCTCTCTTCTGCTGCAAGACCTGAAAAATGCAGCCAAGGAGCAGAGCTAAGAAACTTCATTTCCTCCAACACGACATCTGTAGCCTCTCTGATCGCACCCAGACAAAACGTAGAGTAAAAACAAAACATTTGGCAAAGTGCTATGCATGCTGACAGAATATAGCAACGCATATATAATTTTTTAGGGAATAAAATATAATGCAATCTACTAATATAAAAAAAAACTTGATACAGCAATCACAAAGCAACATTATTTTTAAAATCTGCAAGGACATTCTTAAATGTAATCCCTAACCTCTTTCCACACAGCCCTGGCGTCCCTTTAACTGGGTCTTTATGCCTGGGGGGGGGGGACTGGCCAATCAAGGGACTACTGTGCTACTGTGATTGGCTGCCACAGTGGTCACATGATAGGGAGCCATTCCTGCTAGCTTCCACTCATTACTAGAGACCAGGAGCTGTTTATGACAGCTTAATCACGCACAGAAATCTTGGTCATCCATGTATGCATATGTGCAGAGTGTGGGCATTAAAGCCCACCCACTTTGTCAGTGCACATATGCGGTAAGTGAATGGAAAGATTGGAATCCTAACTATAGGTGTCTGCACAGTGCACTGATCATTTAGATTTATTTTGTTATCATCTCACTGAAGTATTTGTAGATATGAGGATAGGTATAAGGTATCTGCTACTGTAACAGAATAAGCAGTAACGTTTTGGACCGTGTGAATGCTGCAGCCCCAGACCCCTGCAATCTACCACCCCATCCCACTTTGTTGCATTATGTATTACCACATTGGGCTTATTTAAACCAGCGTGTGCACATTATTATGCACATATTGCATAGTTGCCAACATTGCAAAAAAAATATGTGGGAAACGCACCGCGGCAAAAATGGGCGTGGCTTACACGAAAAGTGTGCGTGGCTTATGTGGAAATGTGGGCATGGCTTAAATGGGCGTGGCTCAAACGGGTGTGGTTGGAGTCTGAGATGAATGAGGGATGGAGAAGGAAAGGGGGAGAGGGGAATGACAGGACAGCAGCCCCAGATCCTACACAATAGAAATATGTGTATTCTAGAAAGTTTAACAATCAGCAGATAAAGATACTCCAAACGCCTGGTGTTAACGCTTCAATCATCCCGGCACCATGGTTGTTATGGTGTCAGGATGATTGAAGCGCATTATTTCTATTATTATATTGTAATATAAAATTAAATCATTCAACTCACCATAATGCCGAATCAGTGGGATCCCTGAGCATGTCACTAGCCATGTCGCCTGCCACCAGCAGAGTCTGTCCTTGCATCAGGTGCCACCAGCAGAGTCCATCCTTGCATCAGGTGCCCCCGGCAGAGTCCGTCCTTGCATCAGTTGCCCCCGGCAGAGTCTGTCCTTGCATCAGGTGCCAACGGCAGAGTCTGTCCTTGCATTAGTGCAGACCCCCCTCAGTGCAGCCCCCCCTCAGTGCAGACCCCCCCTCAATTAGTGCAGACCCCCCCTTAACTAGTGCAGCCCCCCCCTCAGTGCAGCCCCCCTCTATTAGTGCAGACCCCCCTCAGTGCAGCCCCCCCTCTATTAGTGCAGACCCCCTCAATTAGTGCAGCCCCCCCTCTATTAGTGCAGACCCCCCCGCCCCCTCAGTGCAGCCCCCCCTCAATGCAGCCCCCGCTCAGTGCAGGAGCGGCCGGTCACGGTGTTCTGCCGAGAAAGTTCCCCTCGGCAACGGAGGACCCCCTGTACTGCGCAGGCACAGTGCTTGCACAGTACGGGGCTGGGGAACTTTCAGCAAGACACGGCGATGGCGCCGTGTCTTCTGCTTGCTTCAGTGGAGAGGGGAGGGGCCGTGCAGCTAAAGAAGCCGCTTCATTGGCTGCACGGATTGAGCCCCCTTCCTCTCTCCACTCAACACTAGGGGGAAGATAGAGCGGCAGCGCCGGCCGCCATTTTGCTGGAGTCCACTGCTCCAAAAACAAAAAAAACAACATTCCCGGTTTTCCTTATGGAAAATCCCGATTCGGGACAGCCTCCAATTGGGACGAGGGTCCCAAAATCGGGATTGTCCCGGGAAAATCAGGACTGTTGGCAACTATGATATTGTGGACTGGTGTTCATTGTTAAAACATACTGAGTGAAGCACACAACAACGCAGTCTAAACTAAAGCCATAGAACAAAATGCCTTGTTCTTGCATCGGGCAATGCTGCCCAATGTAGCTGATGTCAAGGAGTGCTTACAGTTTTAGGTGAAGAGTACCAAGTGGAGAGGTGCCAGTTACACAGAGCTGTACAAGGAAGCTGCTAAATGCTCGTGTACAGGTGCCCATTTCCTCCTCTTTTGTAGCCTGCAAATAGTTTCAATCCCTTCTATACACAGTGAGTGGGTTTCTATTCTATTTTCTTTCCGTTATTAAAATAATTTTATGTATGCTGAAACTCTTCACTGATGATTTCACAAAAAAGGATTTAAAACAAGATTATAATTAAATTAAACATTTAAAGGAGAAGTACAGCCAATGCTCATTTGGATATACTTGTTGTCCTGTGGATCACAAGAGGGCAGTTCATTCTGCACTTCTGTGATCTGTTTTCAGCAGATGTTACAGACCCGGTCCATGCTTGGGCAGGATCGCGACAATGAAGTTGGGATCCGCCCATATGCCTGGACCGACACCCGGCTCAGCCTCTCAGCGAGTTGCTGAGAGCCTAAACCGGCCGCTCCTGCTCCCTCTGCAGCCCAGCACTACAGTGAGCTCGGAAGGGGGGGGGGCAGAGCAGAGAGCAGTCACCAGCTCTCTACTCTGGAAGCTCTGAGAACCAAGCAATCTGCAGTGTTTGATTGGTCAGTTCTCAGTTCTCAGAGCCAGCAGGGGACAGATGCGGCATCAGACCAATGTTGCATCCACCTAGGTGGGTATGAATCAGCAAAAGACAAAAAAAAAACACATACTTCTCTTTTAAGCAAACAAATATTACATGTTAAATTAATTACCAAAAAGATTATATATGAACCTAGGATTGTTCAATGTGTATAATAGTACCAACATCCCAAGTGTAGGCCAAATATAGGAGAAAGAGAGTAGGAACGCTCACCGTGCCAAAGCAAAGTCATAAAATACATACAGTATAAAAATATATTATATTTATTATACTATATGTACTTTATAACTTTTTCTCTCCTATGTACTTTTAAATTAGGTTTCATTAGAAAACAATGAGTAAAAATGCTTTAAAGCTGTGGCAGGCTGCAGTTAAAGACAACACTAGACACTGAAACATTAAAGGAAATCTATGGTCACAGCAGACACTTTAATTTTATAACATTAGCTTTGTAATAACAGTACAAACAATAGTTATTTTTAATAATCCAGTGTAAGGTTACTTGAAAAATCAAATTTCATGTTGTGAGTTCTGCTTGTCTGTTGGCCATCTCTTTCCACGACTTCCTGGATTTTCAGCATGCTTTGCAGCTTCTACTCTGCTTTTTACTTTCAATTTCTAAGGACTACATATCCCATGGTACCTTGCTGCCCGCAAGCAGTGATTCCTGTACTGACTCTGCCTCCTGAAACTCCTCCACTCAGCACCTCTGTAGTTCAGAAAGCAGGCACCGTTAATTGCTTGACACAGCAGTGTCTATCAACAGGGCATAGTGAATATGTATCACAGAATTCAAGGAAATAAAATGTGTGGGGATCTTCACAAAGTTTACAAATTTCAAGATTGTTCAGATTAATAGGAGTAGGTTAGAAATAATTGAAATAGATTGTGGAAATTAATACATGTTTTTACATTTCCACTAGAGATATACTTAAATGTTTCATGTAGAAAAACAGGCAAACTAAACCTTAGATTTTCCTTTTTGTTTTTTTAAAAGAAAAAACTGGATTAATATGCAGATGAAAGATGTGCACGTGCAGATGCTCTAACAGTGGTAATATTGGAAGAATTAGTGTTCATTAGTCCTTCATTTCCAGCAACCTCTTAAAAAGTGGGGTAATATCTTTACAGTAAATGTCAAATAGAAAAATTTCCTCCCAAGGGAAATTAACTAATTGATGTTCTAAAAATTAGGACAGAGGTCTGCATGTCAAGCACCCAGGAATTTAAACATTTTAAATTACTCTGTTTAAATAAAACTGGATTGATCCTTGACAAGTCTAAAAAGAATTTGCATAACCTGTGTACTGTTATACTTCTTACTACCCAAATAATTATGACCGCTTACGAATTGCAGAGGATATGCACTTCTTCATTCCTACGGTACCCCAATGCACATATACAATAAGAAAAAAAAAAAACACCATCACACCACAGGAATTTGCCTCTTAGGTTCAGTAGTCATTTTAGTCAATTGATGTGCTTACCTTCTGTATTTAGAGATAATTTCGAAATTCATAAAGGGTGCCTTTGCACAACAAATGTCCTGCCTCCAAACAAGAAATGTCAGTGCTTGCCCTAAATTCATGCTGGTAACTAGTACATGAATTTTGGGCAAGCAATGAAATTTGTCCTACACAGGAGCATTGAGGCAAAAGTGTTCACACAGATTCAGGAGGAGTTTTTAGCTCAAAGAGCGGAGCCTGTTGGGGATTCAGAGACACTAGTTCCCCTTAGGTCCTGCTCCCCTTGTGATAGACAGCAGGCAATGGACGGGTTCCATAGCCAATAGACAGTGCAATGCCTGCTGTCAATTATAAGGGGAGTGGACCTGATATGGAAATCCCTCAGCTTCCCCATAAGGCTCCGCCAACTGTCAGAATCATTGGCTGTTAAATACCTTTTGGCAGCATTCTTGACAACCAGCGACAGGTGTGGATGGGGCAGCATCTGCAAACATGCCACCCTTCAAACCAAATTCAGATTCAGAATACTTTAATAATTCCAAAGGGAAATCCTGAAGTGTTCAGAGACAGGCACTCTCACTGTCTCTGTATATAAACTTAGGCTGGCTATTGATAGTTTGAATCTTGGCTGATTCAGCAGGAACTGGCCGAGGAACCGTGTATGGGCAGGCTGAATGTACCAAGTTTATCAATTGATCAACTTGGGAACAACCAGCCTGCCGGATTTACTTGCAATTATCCCTCCCTAGTGGCTGCTATAGCCCCTAGCAATAATCACTGTCTTCTCCCAGCAGGTACAGCTTCCCTCGCCCAACTCGTGGTTGCAGGAAAGAATTTTGCACCATTTATGGCCTGCCTTAGAGTTGGTCTTATTTACCTCCAGTTTCATTATCTACAAACTGAAGGTTATTATTTTTTAATTTGCTGCAACCATACCGCAAATTTGTAAAAGTTTCACACCTGTTAAGAAACCCTTTCCCTGCTGAAACAAACACTATCTACAGCTCTACACATACTTCCAGCAATCTGGGCCAACTTCAGTCTCCAGCTATGGGATTTAACTTGTGATGGTAAAGTAGATTTTTACACAGTTTTCACAGCTGCATTCTAGGGATTGCTAGAAAGCTGTGACCTGAAAGAGGAAGAATTATAGAGCTTACAACAGCCTGTATGCACAGGTACTGTTAGATGAGGTAACAAGAGGTGAGATAGCAAGCATCACATATACAGAGACCTCTGTCCCTTTACAATCTCCAACTTTCAGATGCCAGTCTGGCTTGGCGAACTGTATTTCAAACTTTAAAAGACTGCAAAAGAAGATTAGTAAGTCTGGCATGCACAAGATGCTATATTGCTATTGTCCTGTAGGGTGCTAGGTCGTTATACCCACCGAATGGCTCTTCAAAAGAACATTTGACAAGCAGCAAGGAGATGTCTTATTACCTCCTTACCACCTGCTTTATCCCCTTGGACCCCACACGAGCACCACCACACCAGCGCAGTTTTGCCTCTGCCTGCTGTTTGTACTGACCCTGGTCTGTTTATTGACCACATTTCTGCCTGCTGCCTTGACCGAACCTTTACCTGTTTGCTGACCATGCCTCTGCCTGACGACTGACTCCAATACTGCGAGAAAACAGTCCCAGCCATCCCCTGCGAATAGCTGAACTCTTTTGTTCCTCCTTTCTTCAGCCTCCTGTACTTCCTGGTCAGTAAACATAGCATTCCTGGGGGCAGCCACATACTAGAAGGCTAAGTTTGCTTAACTTATGGAAATGAGGACTGCTATAGGTGACGCTACACTAAGCTATATTCCCTGACCACTTATATAGAGGTTACCATTACAGAACTTTGGTTTTGATAAAATTGGTTGACATAACAACATAACAAAACTATTATGTTCACATCAGATGAATTCCAATGAATTCAAGTGCATTTTTTAAATGCATCTCAAATGCATGCACAGTAAAGCATGGCATGCATTACAAACTAATTTTAAATGCATGTAAATGTGCATGTGGTGAGCACACTGAATGCAGGGACTGTGGTGTGAACTAGCCCTTAAAACAGAAGTATGGCCAAAGCTTTTTCAGCCATACTGTTCTTGTGGATGACAGGAGTGCGCTTACTTTTGCACTCCTGTGACCCAGAATCAGCCAACAGTGAGCTAAAGCCCGCTGACATCTAACGTAAGAGAGCCTCTCCAGGCTCTGGAAGGATCCTGACCATATTGTTGGGATCCACCCAGATGCCTGACTCAAAGCTGACTCCAGCTTTCAGTGTGAGGCTGAAAAAGCCAGATGCTCCTGCCCCCTCTCCTGGCCGGTGGTAAAACAACCCATTCAGTTTAAAATAGAAATGAAAGGCAAAACATTTGTGTATAGATATAAAAAATATATATATATTATATATATATAAATGCCTTTTTTCCTATTTTTATAAGTGATCACATTCCCTCTGTTCTCAGCTGCATATGAGCTGGGGGGAGGAGAAGCAACAGTACACTGATCTTCCCAGTGAATGGCTGTGAGGGGGGGGCATGTCAGGACAAGTCTGATCATTGGAGGAGAGCAGGCTGAGGTCCCAGCACAGCTAGAGAACTGACCGCAGAAGTCACTGGCAGGAACATCAGGGATTTCAAGCAAAGGTAGCAATACAAAAAGAGAACAGGATTATTTTCCATACAAGCACATGGTACAGAAGGCACATATCGGGAATATAAAATCTTGGCGTAACAAACACTTTAGGTTTCAAACTGTTTTGAAGTTACATTAGGTTCTTCAGGGACAGGGACACGTTTCTTGCTCATGCTAAACCTTGTAAAGATAAGATGAGACAAGGCTTCAAGTATCAGTATACAAAAGTGAATATATCAGTTTTTGTGAAAATGTTGCAATGGACTGAGAAGGCACTGTATTACTTTTCCATCAACTTTTTTTCTTCTAAATGCACCTTCATGTGAGGAGAATTATAAACAAGATTAGTGAAAATGCTTATCAACCAGTTCTCCCTAATCCCTTGGCACCCAATGAAAGGTAAATACCAAAGGCTTGTGACGGCTTATACAGAAATTAAGAAAAATATCAGTAAATATGCAGACCTGTCTTACCAGTAGCAGCAGGTGTTGTTGGTATACGAACAAGTACAGATTGTGCCTGTTTTGAAAGAGTGCACTGGAAATTAAAGGGAAACTTTTATTTGTTTTTAGTAAATACAGATTTTTATATTACTATTGTAAAGTGTACTATGGGATGTAACTCTGGCATTTTAAGGTGTTTCCTTCTCCACATTGTAAGGATTCGATTCTTGGTATATCTTGTGAAAAAAAAAAATTCAAAAAAAGGAACGTAATGCACAACTGCTTGCGCAGGCTGGATCCCAAAGACGACTTATTAAAGAATGTGTTTTTAAATCTGCTACTTTTGTTAAAATAATACCTATTTATCCTGTCATATGGGCTCTTGTTTGGACACTTTCTGTATAGGGTGACACCAATCTGTCCCTGTTTGCTAGTTGTGCTCCTGAATTATCACCCGGTCACATGGACTTCCAATAGATATTATAAGTGGCTGTTTCAACATTGTTGTCATTATCAAGAAACTTTTCCTGAGAAATGTCATCTAGCCACCCCTAGAGTGCATGTAGACAGTAACTGACTGCAAAGGGCCCCCTCTTGACTCGGTCCTATAGATTGGCAAGCAACAAAGTTCATGTTCATTGCTAATTGGAGAGCTCTAGTTCTAACTCATCAGAGGTTGTGTCTGATCCCTAAAGAGGTTGTAAACAAAAAAAAAAACTGTAAGACAAAGGCATAATGAGCTTCGCATACTAGCTCATTATGAAATACTTACCTTAGAACAAAGCTCACTCAGCGGCGCCCGCATACCGATAAGGCGGCTGACATTTTCCCTGGAGTTTCACGGGCTACGGCGCTGTGATTGGCCAGAGCCGCGATTACGTCACTCTCATGCGTGCGCGTTGGAGCCGTCGGTCATGGCACCCGGCCCTGAAGAAACGGCACGGGCGGCCGTTTCTTCAGAGCGCATGTGCAAATGGCGTTGGCGTATATAATAAATATCTCCTAAACTATGCAAGTTTCCAGAGATATTTACAGTACCTACAGGTAAGCCTTATTATAGGCTTACCTATAGGTACAATTAAAAAGGAAGACTTTACTTCCTCTTTAAAGAAATCCATTGTCTTTCTCTGCAGCATGCCAACAAAAGACAGATTTTTCTACACAGGCTGCAGATGTTATCTGTTTCAATATTTTTATTGAAAGTTTTTCCCAAAGAGGACACATATACAGTATTAGGGGAAGAATGACATCAAAAATAGGGTCCACAACACCAAGTATTAAAAAGGAATCAAAATTATACCACCAGTTGTTTCCGACACAAAAGGGTTACCATATAAAGTATAAATTTAACAGAAAAGAAGAAAGAAGGTTCTTAAAAAGAAAACAGCAATCCCAATCAGAAAACTGACATGGGCCATGAGTATACATAATGCACTACAAAAAAGTATAAGCAACACAACTAAATGGAAAATGAAGTGCGAGTTCAAGAAAGAAAAAAAAAGGGGGGGGGGGGAAGAAAGGAAAAGGAACAAAAAAAGGAGGGGAAGAATAAGAAACAAAAGGAGAAAGAAGGTGCAGATGTTTTCTAAAGACAACAAACTGTAAAACTTTGCACACCTTTTGTTTTGATGCACCTTGAATGTATTAGTTTATTTCAACAGCAAGATTGCTTTAAATTACTTTTTATGTCACCAAATATATTATAATATGTAACTTATATTTTTCGCATGTGTGATGGGCACTCACTTCAGAGAGCTTTGGTGGGGAAAACTATATTTGCAACATATGGGCACTTTAATAAAGGTTTATTATAGGTTATTTCAAATACTTTTTATATCTCTCTGGGACTTCCAACAGCTGAAATCTCATCTCTGAGTATGAAGACATATCCGAGACATACAAGAAGCCAGTGGGTGATAAAATATCAGTTGAAAGTGGCTTGATCCTTTAAATTGCAAATATAATTTAAATCTTGTTTACATTTCAGCACATCCCATTAAAGTATATATGAGGGGGAAATTCTTATATTAAATGTTATACACTTTTAGAAGTAATAGGCAAACTATTTTCAAAAAAGATAGACAATGCCATAGGGGACATGTACCAATGCAAAAATATAATGTATGCAGCTTTAAGGACAACATTGAAATACACAAATTCTGTTTGGCTGTGGAATTGATTATTTTATTTTACAATCAGCTCATACAATATACAGCAGCAACACACCAATCGGATTTATTTCAGTTTAAAAAAGAGACTTCTTTCAAGTAGCTTTAGCAGTGACATTTTATCAAGTCGTAATAGGCCTATTTTGGCTCGCAGAGAGAAATAGACCAGTGGCTGAGGCTTTCCTGTTCTCGCTGATGCAAAGCCAATGCTGGCCAATTTCTATTTCCAAATTCTCACAAAAGAGCAGGAAATTTTATAGAGCATTTTATTGAGCAAGATTAAGCCTAAACGTATAAGACAATGAGCACAGACAGGGAATTTACTAGAAGATGCTATAGCAGTGTGATATTAGCCAGCAACTGGGCAATTTTAATCAGGGATAATAGACCTAACCAATGTATGCCTAACTTTTATTTTATGTTTGGGGGATATGAGGTGTAGTGAATGTGAGTTATATAATGTGAGGTGGTTTAGGTGCACACCATTCTTGCACTTAAATTTTATTTTATTTTTTAAACAGTGCATCAGTGGTACTAACAACAAGAACTTAATAGAGTCCCCTGCCTCTGACATACCCAGAAGTGATGGGAGAGGTAAGAATTTATGATTTTGCTTTTTCAGGCTGGGCTTCTTTTTCCTTTTTGTTTTTTTTGGTTTTTTTTTAAATAGCAGCTTTAGTCTCATTTGAACTGTTTTAATCCCATTACACAAGTCGAAATGGATACATTGCACACACATGATAGGCACATCCCAAAAGCTCATGTTAGCATATTATTCTTTGGTAGCAGTCTTATTGGTGTTAATGATTTTCCAATCAAACATGAGTGATTGCCAATACCCAATGAAAGAATTGATCAGGTAGAGGCCGCAATTATAGCTAATATGTTATGTTTGCTTGTAATTTGACGTCTCACATTGCCTGGTGCTTATGTTCTCGCTTTCAGAAATCATTTGAAGTCTGCTCACAGTGAGCAATAGTTGTCTGCCAGTTTCAGTCTGTTAGTGGTTCATGCCGCAGATTTGTTACCTTATTCTCTTCCTTGTGCCTGGAGAAAGATCCATAGACAGCATGCTGCGTTCATTCCAAAGAAATCTTTCTCAGCCAAACCTTGTAAAGTTTATACTGGAAAGGAAACCATGTCTCCAAAGCACAAACAAAAGTCTTGTAGGCTAATAGCGTAGTATTTAAAAAGAGCTGTGAAATATAATTTCCCAAGGTTGTACTAGACATACATTTATTAATGGGTTCGGTGTTACATTGGCCAGGTTGCTAAAATTAACTGCAGTACATAATACTAATTATAATATCTTAACCCTATATTGATAACTACGTGAGGAGGATACAATTCAGAGTGACTGAGTAGGTTTCAGATGCCTCCCCCAAGACCTTCTCCTTTTGCTTTGATGATTGGTACAGCAGTCATGCCAGAGAGCCCTCTGAATTAGGGATAGCATAGGTTGTTTGCACAGACAATCTCTCAGTGAGAAGCTTTGGTTTGAGTAAATCAGGACTGTACTGAGCAGCTGTGATTACACATGTGGCCAATGAAAGTTTCTGATGAACAATGACCTTGAGTGGTTGGGTCTCAATACAGTGTACAGTGGATAAGGATTTGCTTTGACAGACCACGCCCCCTAAAACGTCACAGTCCCAGCATGCCCAAGGACTGTGACATCATATGGGGGCGGGGTCTCCGCCTATATAAGTCACAACGCAGCCCTCAGAGACCAGTCCAGCCGGAGAGAGCGTCGTGTCAACATCTGGGGGAAGAGAAGAGAAGCCGAGAAGCCAAGAAGCCAAGAAGCCAAGAAGCCCAGAAGTCCGGACCTCCGCTCGCAATAGAGCTACATGAAGAGAGCGGAGGGGCCGGCCGAAGACCTGCGACACCGGGAGAAGAGGCCGGAGAGCGGAGAAGAACCAACCGGACGCCGGGAGAAGATGAAGCGGAGGGACCCCCGAAGCCGGAAGAAGACCCCCGAAGCCGGAGGAAGATCCCCCCCCCGGAGCTGTTTAATAAAATATTTTAAAAACCTGTGTAGTGTGTTTTATTACTTACACTTTTTTCCTAGGTAAATGGGTAGGGGTACCATGTACCCCATACTCATTTACATAGGGTGGGGGGCCGGGATCTGGGGGCCCCCTTATTAAAGGGGGCTCCCAGATTCCGATAAGCCCCCGCCCGCAGACCCCGACAACCAACGGCCAGGGTTGTCGGGAAGAGGCCCTTGTCCTCATCAACATGGGGACAAGGTGCTTTGGGGGGGGGGGCGCAGGGCGCCCCCCTCCCCCAAAGCACCCACCCCCCATGTTGAGGGCATGCGGCCTGGTACGGTTCAGGAGGGGGGGGGCGCTCGCTCGTCCCCACCCCCTTTCCTGACCGGCCAGGCTGCGTGCTCGGATCGGGGTCTGGTATGGATTTTAGGGGGACCCCACGCCGTTTTTTCGGCGTAGCGGGGTTCCCCTTTATAATCCATACCAGACCTAAGGGCCTGGTATGCCCCGCGCTCGCCGCAATAGGAAGATTTGTTTTTCCTATTGCAGCGAGCGCGAGATGCAATACCATCCCCTCGTGTCGTATTTGGTCTGTCGGACCAGCCTACACACGAGCGGGCTTTCCGTCGGACCAGCACACACACGAGCGGACTTTCCGCCCGAAACTGAGTCCGACGGAAAGATTTCAAACATGTTTGAAATCTAGGTCCGGCGGGCTTTTGGGAAGAAGTCCGCCGGAAAAGTCCGCCGCCGCCCACACACGGGCGGATTGTCCGGCACACTCTGGTCCGCCGGACCAAGTATGCCGGAAAGTCCGACCGTGTGTACGCGGCATTAGTTGCCAGATAATGAACCATTAGTACAAATTCTGTGTTCTAGTAGATAAAGCATGTGGACTTGGTAGGTTTCAGCAATGTCCACATGTTGCCTGTTGTTTCTTCCCTCCCCATTCTGAAGTTCATCTGAGCCTGTTCCATTAAGGGAGGTTTTGTTTGACCATCTGATTCTAACTTCTAAGAGTCTCTGTAGTCCCCACATTTAAACTTGTCTTTGTGGCTTTCCTGCAGAATACTTACAGTGGTTGTAATGTAACATATATTAATTACTGTGATCCTCTCTATTTTAGGTCCTTGTTCAGTACAGTGTGCGTGTTTTCCTAAAATTGTAACGCTAAATACCTTCTTTGCAGAGCCCTGCTGTGCTGTCATGTAACCTCCCTGTGCTTTCCTTCCCAATGTAAGCGAGTACAGTGGGAAGGGCTGAGATTCCCCTCTGTTGAATGTAAGCTGGCAGAGGGAGGTCACGTGTCTGCACAGCAGGACTCTGCAAAGAAGGTATTTAGCATTATAATTTTTGAAAACACACACACACATTATACTAAACAGGGACCTAAAACAGGATCAAAGTAATTAATACATATTTTTGTACTTTACAAGCACTGGAGCAGCTGCAGGGAATTGAATTACACATGGATGAGAGGAGATGGGTGGGGAGAAGATTGGCTTTCACACAGTCTATGGAACTGACAATGAGAGAGTGAGGGGGAGGTGAAGATGCAGAGACACTGAGGAGAGAGCAGCATGACAGAGGCACGTAAACTGACCAGGGTATCATGGATCAGCAGCCATGATAAATGTTGTCAGTTTAAACAGGGAAACACAGGAAGGGGCAGGATCAACCAGGTATTGTACAACATAGAATGGGAAAAAAACTACACTACAGAAACACTATGCTATATATAATGCCTTAAAGGGACAGGAGAATTTTAAGGTTACAACCACTTTAACAAGCTGGGTATTGATAAAACCATTATGAGGTTGTGCCTGAAACTTGTCCTGATTGCAACATAAGTAAAATAGGTGAGCCCACTTTTCTGGGTCTGCATGTTTTGGATAACATGTTTATCTTCAATCTAAAGAACCTTCCTGCAGGAGCATGGGTATCTGTGCAACTGGCGCAGTCCTAATTCCTGATACTGTATTTCATAGCTGGGTGCCTGAGAATACTTATTCCATGTACTATATTTCTAAAAGAAGCCATATATAGTACATGTCATACCAGCTGGAGTTGCAACACATTACTGTTTTTTGAATTGTGTAAGCATGGGTGCTTTTGTTACAAAACATGTGTTGGAACATGTATAGAAAGGGTTACTCAGGGGTAAGGTTCAGGTTGAAGAGGAAGTAAACTCTCCCACTCTGATGCTACTTTTCATTTAGTCCATTATAATAAGTAATTATCAAACTATAGGAATAGAGAGAAAAAGCGCAGCGCTGGACAAATACCACAAAAAGTGTATGTGATATATCAATAAATCAATAACATACAAAAGTAACTGATATCCAATAAATAATTGATATTAACATCAGATAAATTAATAAATAAAATCAGTTGATGGTGCAAATGAAAATATCGCAAAAACATTGAGCACTTCCTGTACTGTTAACCAAGCCTCCTTCTCAATCCAATGATTCTATGGCAACCCTGATTTACTGCTCATAACTGACTTGTTTGATTTCATAGTATTTACTTGTGCCGATTATCTAGTGTTTGCCTTTGTCAGACTTATCAGCTTCAGCTGATAAGGCTGCAATAATGCTGTCGGATGGCCAGGTTTACACTGCATGTGATGTCACATGGTCACATGGGGTGTAGTAGGAAGCTCTGAGTGATTATGCAGTCTGGTGGGATTTCAGAGTTGTGCCGTAGGAAGATCTGATAATAGACAGACAAGTACACAGAGTGTGCCGTAAATCAGGGGAGATCTGGGCATGCTCAGTGAAGTCATTCTAAAGAACAAAAAGGATTACAACAATAGTAAGCAAGTAAGGAGATATTTACAAGCAGTGTTCATTAGGGTTTTTTATGCTGATTTACATGGGACAAAGTTGTCGGGGAGAGTTTACAACCACTTTAAGGTGACACTAAGGGGTTCATTTACTAAAGGCAAATAGACTGTGCACTTTGCAAAGTGCAGTTGCACTCTGCAAGAGCAGTTGCTCCAGAGATTAGTAAATGAGCAGAAGCTCTGCTATTTTCATCTTCTAATCACGTGCTAGCAAAAATGCTTTTTTTTTTTTGTTTTCCTTGCATGTAATTGGGTATTCTTTGCAGAGTGAAGCTTTAATTAATTTACTAAGCTATGGAGCAACTGCACTTGCAGTGTGTAACTGTACTTAAAATACAAAATACACAGTCTATTTGCCTTTTGTAAATTAATCCCTAAAAGCAATAGAAGGTGCTTTTCTGAGTTAATATACTGTATGTATACTGTAATAGAATGTTCTTTTGTTTAAAGCGGGGGTCCACCTAAACCGCCAAAAAAAAAATATATTAAAAGCCAGCAGCTACAAATACTGCAGCTGCTGACTTTTAATACATGGCCACTTACTGTACCTGTCCCGGGGTCCAGCGATGTCGGCAGGCGACGCCGAAAACCCGCTCGGTTCTCGGCAGCTGCCGCCGCCATCCTAGGTGAGGGAATCAGGAAGTGAAGCGTTGCGGCTTCACTTCCCGGTTCCCTACTGCGCATGCGCGAGTCGCGCTGCGCATCGTAACTGGTCCCCGCTATCTCCTGGGAGCTGTGTGTTTCCCAGGAGACAGCGCGGACTGACAGGAAGAGGCATAGACTCCCATGGGAGTCTATGCCGGAAGTGGGTGCAAATACCTGTCTTAGACAGGTATCTGCACCCCCCTCCCCCCTGAAAGGTGCCAAATGTGACACCGGAGGGGGGGAGGGTTCCGAAAAGCGGAAGTTCCATTTTTGTGTGGAACTCTGCTTTAAACTAGAGTTTAATGTAACTTCTGTATACAGCATTTGGGGGCCCTCAGATGCAGCCTGCATCACAAATAGGTGTTTTCCAATATCACCCATACTGTGCTTCCTGCATGTATCTCTCCTTTGACTGGAGTTGCTTTAGTACAATTAATAAATGCTATATGTTAACAAAAAGTTTCCAAAAAATACTTTTAACCAAACACTTTAAGATAATCACAGGTTGTAGCTCTTGTTCTTGTCACAGCTTTTCCAAGCTTTCACCTAACTCACCTAGATTGTGCTTTACCACTCAGTAATGCAATGATTTTTTCATTAACACTAAATGCCAAGTTAACACCTGCCACTCTTGTGTATGTTACGCTCATACACACACAAGCCTGATGCAGATGCACATTCAGTTCATGCAGCCACTCAGCAGCGATTAGCTCAGCTGTCAAACAGAAATGGGGGGTGGAGGGGGAGCAAGCCAGGGGATCTCACTAAATGAAGGAGAGCTGTGGCCTTAAAGCTGCTACAGACAAGATTCCTCAGCATAAGAGAAAGCAAACACTCCCAATATGTTCAATGCATCTTTTTTTGACTGAGCATTTGGGGAGAACTCAGCTAGCATTGGGGACATACTTATATTGAAGCCTTTTTTTGGCTCCCAAATACATACTGTAGGTATATAGCCATATCTGGGCCCTTTTGGAAAATCACTAATCCTGAACTTGTGGGGGGTAGGGGGTGGAGCAGTTGGGAATATTATGTATGGATAAATTGCATTAAACATGAAAGCGGCCTAAAAGAGAAGTTGGGGCTTTTAAAAAAAACAAACTTTATACTCACCAGTTCTCTGCTCTGCCCCTCCAGCTGCTCTGCCCCTCCAGAGCTCCAGAGAATGAACTGCACTCCTGTGCAGTGGCATATCATCCATGTGTGCAGGGTGTTCACTGCACACGGGCCCCGAAGGAGGGCCCACTGTGACCCACACTGCACCCATGGATGGTCCCCTGGTTCACAGCCAGGGATAACTGGTGCGGCGGGGGGGGGGGGACAGCTGCAAGCACCAATCCCCCTGTATAGTTATCAATGAAGCAGCTGACAGCCGCTTTTCCTTCTCTCCCTCCCGCAGCTGTCAGCTGAAAAGCCATGCAGGGAGATCGGTGCTCACAGCTGTCCCTCCCACTGCACCGATCATCCGTGGCTGTTCCTTGTGTCCTCCTCCTCTGACCCCCCTCCATGTCCTCCTCTTCCTCCGTCCCCTCACCCCCCACACCTGGCTTCTCTCCTCTTCTGCCGGCTGCTGTCGGGAGATGTGTCAGGTTGGAGAACAGAGGAAGGGGACAGTAAATATGTAATTTACCAGTACCTTCCTTTTCTGAATTGGTCGCTACCGATTACTCCTGTGTCCTGTGATAAACTGTGTTTACTCTGCTTCAGTTTATGAAGGGACAGGATCCGTTGTCTCTTGTTCATTCATTTTCAATGCAGAGAAAGGGACTGGGAATCTCTGTCCTTAGTCCCTTTCTCTGTCTCAAAGGGGAGATGTCAGAGGTCTGTTTAAACCCCTGATATCTCACCAAAGCCCACCAACAGGGCTGGTTAAAAAAAAAAAAAGCAATAAATATTAAAAAATGAAATTGTAAAAAAAATTATAAAAACTTTAATTGTAAAAAAAAGATAAAAAATAAAATTGTAAAAAAATGATAAAAAATAAAATTGTAATAAAATAAAAATAAATTAAAAAACTACTGACACCACCCCTGCCCTACCGACACTGTCCACAGCCCCAACCCACTCTACCCAAAAAGCATTGTGAAAAAAGTTAAAAAACAAATTCAATTGTAAAAAAAATAAATACATAAAAAAAATACTACTGACACCATCCACTGCTCTACTAACACTGTCATCCACTGCCCTACTGACACCGTACACTGCATCATACCACCCCCTATTATTTAAAAAAAATAATACATAAAATAATAAAAACAAGAAACTACTGATACCATCCACTGCCCTAATGACACTGTCCATCTCACACTGTATTAAGCTACACCCCCTTTAAGCACACCCAAAATTTGATCCATAGGAGAAGTATGGCTAAATAAGCTTTGGCCATACTTCTCCTTTAAAGATAGTGCCTGGTGTCTACAGTGAAATATAAATCAATATAAAAAAAACACAGAACTTTTTTAAAGGCTACAACAGACCTCCCCTACTAAGGAGAATATGTATTTATGAAAAAAAAATAACAGAAGAGAAAAATAAAGCGGGGCTGTGTCCCTTTTAGAAATATTTACTAGTCTTTGTATTGCTGATGATAATGCATATCAGTCAGCAGCAGGTATGCTTCTCTTCCAGGCACTCATTGCTTATTACATAAAAAGCACAGCTTTTTATGGCATTTCATCAGTGTGTTTATTCAATTGATCCTGTATTTAAATGCTGCCTGGTCCAAATTGGCCTGCTGGCGCTCCTTCTGTACTGTGTTACCTGTTACAGTCCTTTGCTCCTCCAGCCGCGGTACCCACTGTTTTCACCAACTGTTCCTCTCAATCACAAAGTCACCTTGCTGGCCCCTGGATGGCACAGCAACCAACAGCAAGTCACTCATCTTCTCCTCCTCCTCATCATCATCATCATCATGTAGTTTTGCCATGAGGTCTGTCAGAATGAGTAACAGATTGCAGTGCTCTCACAAATGATTTGCACTGCATTTAATCCCAGCAGGTTCTCGCATTCTGTCCTATTTCTCAATTGAAAGGTCACCGCTCCATACCCACCTCTGTCTTTCTACTTTTGAGTTCCTCCCCTGCTGGCACCTGTGCATCCTGGACCCCACCTTTCATTCTGTCAACCTGTAGTGCAGCAAGAATGACTCTGAAAAATGAAGTCACGCATGCTGCAGTTTGTTTACATCTCTGGAATAGGAATTCAGAAGATTATAACGATTCTGGCACTGTCCGGGCAACTGATTCAAAAGTCTGGCATTGCAATGTCCTAGGTATGTGCATAGCCACTCTTCTCCAAATCATTACCTCTTAGGAAATTCAGGCTAGCTACAGACAGGAAGATGTGACAGGGAAGTTTTGGAGAAAGAGTCATCTGTTCAAAGATAGATTTATGCTTTGTGCACCCTAGGTCAACTGTCTTGTGTTGCCCACCTCCTACCCCAATCGACTGGTGAGCCCTGAAATCACATTAACAAGATCAGATGTCAAAGCATTACAAGGTGTAGGGGAGGAGGGGCACCTAGAGGAGTAAAGCCTGGTACACACATGCCGAATATCAGTATCGGCCAGTTCGATAGAAACCAGCTGACATTCGGCCCAAGTGCGCACCAGTCTGACAGAAGCCAGCCGGCCTCTGTCAAACGTGCATGTTGGAAAGCCAGCATCCGATCAGCGCTGGCAGCCAATGGCTGAGAGCGCTGACAGGTGTGTTCTGGCCAGGGGTCCCCCTGTCAGAACACAATAGCTCAGCTCAGAGATAAATGTACTAACATCTGATAGTTAGTACAGCTCTTCCGTTTTTCTTTTTTCATTCAGCCCGCTGGGTTGAACGAAAAAAAAAAAAAAAACTGATAGTGCGTACCAGGCTTTAGAGCAAACTGTCACCCTACTCAACTAAAAAATCAGATTTAGGTATACAGACCCAAACACAGGGAGCTTTAAACACATAGGGGTTGCTTTCTAAAGGCAAATAAACTGTGCAGTTGCTCCAAAGCTTAGTAAATGGGCAGAAGCTCTGCTGACTTCCATCATCCAATCATGTGCAAGCAATAATGCTGTTTTTTGTTTCTTTTCCTTGCACATGATTGACCAATCTTTGCAAAGTGAAGGTTTACCTCATTTAGTAAGCTCTGGAGCAACTGCACTTGCAGAGTGCACAGCCTATTTGCCTTTAGTAAATCAATGCCATTGCACACTATTACACCAAAAGGCACAGGCTTAACA
This sequence comes from Aquarana catesbeiana, assembly GCF_042186555.1. NCBI lineage: Eukaryota > Metazoa > Chordata > Amphibia > Anura > Ranidae > Aquarana > Aquarana catesbeiana. The sequence goes on from NC_133324.1 coordinate 269,488,060, forward strand.
GGTGCAGTAACAATGAGGACAATGGTACTTATGCATTACTGACAACAATATGATGTACAGTGGGAAGAAGAAGTATTCAGACCCCCTTAAATTTTTCACTCTTTGTTATATTGCAGCCATTTGCTAAAATCATTTAAGTTCATTTTTTTTCCTCATTAATGTACACACAGCACCCCATATTGACAGAAAAACACAGAATTGTTGACATTTTTGCGATTTATTAAAAAAGAAAAACTGAAATATCACATGGTCCTAAGTATTCAGACCCTTTGCTCAGTATTTAGTAGAAGCACCTTTTTCATCTAATACAGCCATGAGTCTTTTTGGGAAAGATGCAACAAGTTTTTCACACCTGGATTTGGGAATCCTCTGCCATTCCTCCTTGCAGATCCTCTCCAGTTCTGTCAGGTTGGATGGTAAACGTTGGTGCACAGCCATTTTTAGGTCTCTCCAGAGATGCTCGATTGGGTTTAAGTCAGTTGTTGTGAAGCCACTCCTTCGTTATTTTAGCTGTGTGCTTAGGGTTATTGTCTTGTTGGAAGCTAAACCTTCGGCCCAGTCTGAGGTCCTGAGAACTCTGGAGAAGGTTTTCGTCCAGGATATCCCTGTACTTGGCCGCATTCATCTTTCCCTCGATTGCAACCAGTCGTCCTGTCCCTACAGCTGAAAAACACCCCAAAGCATGATGCTGCCACCACCATGCTTCACTGTTGGGACTGTATTGGACAGGTGATGAGCAGTGCCTGGTTTTCTCCACACATACCGCTTAGAATTAAGGCCAAAAAGTTCTATCTTGGTCTCATCAGACCAGAGAATCTTATTTCTCATCATCTTGGAGTCCTTCAGGTGTTTTTTAGCAAACTCCATAAGGGCTTTAATGTGTCTTGCACTGAGGAGAGGCTTCCGTCGGGCCACTCTGCCATAAAGCCCAGACTGGTGGAGGGCTGCAGTGATGGTTGACTTTCTACAACTTTCTCCCATCTCCCGACTGCATCTCTGGAGCTCAGCCACAGTGATCTTTGGGTTCTTCTTTACCTCTCTCACCAAGGCTCTTCTGCCCAGATTGCTCAGTTTGGCCGGACGGCCAGCTCTAGGAAGGGTTCTGGTCGTCCCAAACGTCTTCCATTTAAGGATTATGGAGGCCACTGTGCTCTTAGGAACCTTAAGTGCAGCAGAATTTTTTTGTAACCTTGGCCAGATCTGTGCCTTGCCGCAATTCTGTCTCTGAGCTCTTCAGGCAGTTCCTTTGACCTCATGATTCTCATTTGCTCTGACGTGCACTGTGAGCTGTAAGGTCTTATATAGACAGGTGTGTGGCTTTCCTAATCAAGTCCAATCAGTATAATCAAACACAGCTGGACTTAAATGAAGTTGTAGAACCATCTCAAGGATGATCAGAAGAAACGGACAGCACCTGAGTTAAATATATGAGTGTCACAGCAAAGGGTCTGAATACTTAGGACCATGTCATATTTCAGTTTTTCTTTTTTAATAAATCTGCAAAAATGTCAACAATTCTGTGTTTTGCTGTCAATACGGGGTGCTGTGTGTACATTAATGAGAAAAAAAATGAACTTAAAAGATTTTAGCAAATGGCTGCAATATAACAAAGAGTGAAAAATTGAAGGGGGTCTGAATACTTTCCGTCCCCACTGTATGTGGGTGGTTATGTGCCTCTACTGACAACTCTGCTGCCCTAAGCCAAGGCTATGTTGTCTATGCAGAAATGCAGAAATCCAACCCTGCATCTGTCTGTCCTCAAACAGTACAATGAGTTCTAAAGCATATTATATCACGGACAAGATGAATGAGAATAGAGGCTGATCTATAAGTGGTGAAGATCTCAATGAGAATGAGAGTGTCAGTAAGCACAAGTTGAAAGGAAGGACTCAATTTAGGTTGCCATAATCAGACAATAACTCCTACTATAGCAGGACTCTCAGGACCTGTGTCATCAGGCTTTTTTATTGAGCTAGATTCTAGGTTCTTATGTATTTCTATGGGATTGCAAAACCAGCTTGAAGCAAGTCAAATACAAGTCAGAAGGAAGTTAACTGTAGGTCAAATGCACCTTTTGTTGCCACCTTTTCTACATGTCAGACCCAAACACTTTAGCGGTGCAAAGCTATTTTTTTTGTTATAGTATAAACTATACATTTATTTTGCAATAAATAACATTCCTAAATTAATTTCTAAATTAAATTCAATTGCTTTCTAAATTAATCACAAGAGTCCCCCTTTACATCAGAGTACACAGAGTTCCCCTTTTACATCTGAACTCACAGAGTTTCCTTACACTGTAAGGGGGGATTCTGCAGACTCTGATGTAAGGGTGAACTCTGGGGACTCTATTATAAGGGATGCTCTGGGAACCTTTATTTCAGGGGGAACACTGAGAACTCTGATGTAAGGAGAGGACACTGATGTAAGGAGGAACACTGTGGCCTCTGGTGTAAACAGGAATTCTGATGTAAGGGGTGCTCTGAGAACCCTGATTTAGTGTACTCACTCAGAGACAGGAGGGGGAGGGTGGAGACTTCAGTCACAGACAGGGATGGATGGTGAGCTCATTCACCCCTTGGCAGTCAGCACCTCTCATACAAATGTATCTGAGGCTACTGGACTTCAAATTTCCCACCCCCACTGTAATGGAAATTTGTAAGTTCTGTATATAATTGTATTGTATTTTGTATGTATCGCACCCTGTCCTCACTGTGCACACAGCACTAATAATGTTTTCAGTACATGTTTACATTCTTTTGAGTCCTGATTAGAATTAGCCTGCCTATGTAACGCCCCTTGTTACCATAAACGTACAATTGTAATATTAATGTGATACCTACGTAATCATGTGCATAAAAAACCTTCAATTGCATCATAATAAAGCAGAACAGTTATTTGGAAAGATGCTGAGCGTATCTTTTGTGTCTGTTCCCTACTGCAGTAGTTATTATTAATTTGGAACCACTAATCAATATGAGGACAGGAGTTGCCTATCATCAATTTAACCGAGTCACCCACTTTCCTTTTCTAAGCCACGGAGCCAGGGATTGGAGTGAGGGCAGACACAGAGGGATAGGGGTGTGTGGAAGAGGTGCAGATCAAGCCCTCTCTTCTCTCCCATCTGTGTGTGTGTGTGTGTGGGTGGGGGGAAGTTGTTAGTGCTGGTTTTGGGCAGTGTGATAGAGAGTATAACACACACTCTCAGCTTACACACCTGCAGCCAGCAACCCTGCTGGGAAGCCATAGTCCGGTCTGAATAATGTGTCCGGGTTTCAGGCGATCTGAAACTCGGACGCATGATTCCAAACCCAAACTGTCCGGGTGAATCCCGGACAGATGGCAACCCTAAATACACCTGTCAATAATGTTATCTGACTAAGCGTAGAAGCATCTTAACCACTTGCCGACCGCCTAACGTAGATATACGTCGGCAGAGTGGCACGGGCAGGCAGAATCACGTATATATACGTGATCTGCCTCCCGCGGGCGGGGGGTCCGATCGGACCCCCCCCCCGGTGCCAGCGGCGGTCGGCATCTGACTGGGAGCGTCGGGAGGCGAGGGGGAGACCATCCGATCGTGGCCCCCCCCTCGCGATCGCTCCCAGCCAATGGGAATCCTCCTCTGCCTGTGTGTAGTTTCACACAGGCAGAGGATGTGATGTCATCTCTCCTCGGTCTGGCAGTTTCCGTCCAGCGCCGAGGAGAGAAGACATGTAAGTGCACACAACACAAACACACACAGTAGAACATGCCAGGCATACCTTACACCCCCGATCGCCCCCCGATCCCCCCCCAATCACCCCCCCCCCCTGTCACAAACTGACATTAGCAGTATTTTTTTTTTTTTTTTTTTCTGATTACTGCATAGTGTCAGTTTGTGACAGTTACAGTGTTAGGGCAGTGAGTGTTAGGCCCCCTTTAGGTCTAGGATACCCCCCTAACCCCCCCTAATAAAGTTTTAACCCCTTGATCACCCCCTGTCACCAGTGTCACTAAGCGATCATTTTTCTGATCGCTGTATTAGTGTCGCTGGTGACGCTAGTTAGTGAGGTAAATATTTAGGTTCGCCGTCAGCGTTTTATAGCGACAGGGACCCCCATATACTACCTAATAAATGTTTTAACCCCTTGATTGCCCCCTAGTTAACCCTTTCACCACTGATCACCGTATAACTGTTACGGGTGACGCTGGTTAGTTCGTTTATTTTTTATAGTGTCAGGGCACCCGCCGTTTATTACCGAATAAAAGTTTAGCCCCCTGATCGCCCGGCGGTGATATGCGTCGCCCCAGGCAGCGTCAGATTAGCGCCAGTACCGCTAACACCCACGCACGCAGCATACGCCTCCCTTAGTGGTATAGTATCTGTACAGATCAATATCTGATCCGATCAGATCTATACTAGTGTCCCCAGCAGTTTAGGGTTCCCAAAAACGCAGTGTTAGCGGGATCAGCCCAGATACCCGCTAGCACCTGCGTTTTGCCCCTCTGCCCGGCCCACCCAAGTGCAGTATCGATCGATCACTGTCACTTACAAAACACTAAACGCATAACTGCAGCGTTCGCAGAGTCAGGCCTGATCCCTGCGATCGCTAACAGTTTTTTTGGTAGCGTTTTGGTGAACTGGCAAGCACCAGCCCCAAGCAGTGTCAGGTTAGCGCCAGTACCGCTAACACCCACGCACGCAGCATACGCCTCCCTTAGTGGTATAGTATCTGATCGGATCAATATCTGATCCGATCAGATCTATACTAGCGTCCCCAGCAGTTTAGGGTTCCCACAAACGCAGTGTTAGCGGGATCAGCCCAGATACCTGCTAGCACCTGCGTTTTGCCCCTCCGCCCGGCCCAGCCCAGCCCACCCAAGTGCAGTATCGATCGATCACTGACACTTACAAAACACTAAACGCATAACTGCAGCGTTCGCAGAGTCAGGCCTGATCCTTGCGATCGCTAACAGTTTTTTTGGTAGCGTTTTGGTGAACTGGCAAGCACCAGCGGCCTAGTACACCCCGGTCGTAGTCAAACCAGCACTGCAGTAACACTTGGTGACGTGGCGAGTCCCATAAGTGCAGTTCAAGCTGGTGAGGTGGCAAGCACAAGTAGTGTCCCGCTGCCACCAAGAAGACAAACACAGGCCCGTCGTGCCCATAGTGCCCTTCCTGCTGCATTCGCCAATCCTAATTGGGAACCCACCGCTTCTGCAGCGCCCGTACTTCCCCCATTCACATCCCCAACCAAATGCAGTCGGCTGCATGAGAGGCATTTTCTTTATGTCCTCCCGAGTACCCCTACCCAACAAACCCCCAAAAAAGATGTCGTGTCTGCAGCAAGCGCGGATATAGGCGTGACACCCGCTATTATTGTCCCTCCTGTCCTGACAATCCTGGTCTTTGCATTGGTGAATGTTTTGAACGCTACCATTCACTAGTTGAGTATTAGCGTAGGGTACAGCATTGCACAGACTAGGCACACTTTCACAGGGTCTCCCAAGATGCCATCGCATTTTGAGAGACCCGAACCTGGAACCGGTTACAGTTATAAAAGTTAGTTACAAAAAAAAGTGTAAAAAAAAAAAAAAAAAAAAAACACATACAAAAATATAAAATAAAAAAAAATAGTTGTCGTTTTATTGTTCTCTCTCTCTCTCTATTCTCTCTCTATTGTTCTGCTCTTTTTTACTGTATTCTATTCTGCAATGTTTTATTGTTATTATGTTTTATCATGTTTGCTTTTCAGGTATGCAATTTTTTATACCTTACCGTTTACTGTGCTTTATTGTTAACCATTTTTTTGTCTTCAGGTACGCCATTCACGACTTTGAGTGGTTATACCAGAATGATGCCTGCAGGTTTAGGTATCATCTTGGTATCATTCTTTTCAGCCAGCGGTCGGCTTTCATGTAAAAGCAATCCTAGCGGCTAATTAGCCTCTAGACTGCTTTTACAAGCAGTGGGAGGGAATGCCCCTCCCCCCCAACGTCTTCCGTGTTTTTCTCTGGCTCTCCTGTCTCAACAGGGAACCTGAAAATGCAGCCGGTGATTCAGCCAGCTGACCATAGAGCTGATCAGAGACCAGAGTGGCTCCAAACATCTCTATGGCCTAAGAAACCGGAAGCTACGAGCATTTTATGACTTAGATTTCGCCGGATGTAAACAGCGCCATTGGGAAATTGGGAAAGCATTTTATCACACCGATCTTGGTGTGGTCAGATGCTTTGAGGGCAGAGGAGAAATCTAGGGTCTAATAGACCCCAATTTTTGCAAAAAAGAGTACCTGTCACTACCTATTGCTATGATAGGGGATATTTACATTCCCTGAGATAACAATAAAAATGATTAAAAAAAAAAAAATGAAAGGAACAGTTTAAAAATAAGATAAAAAAATAATAATAATAAAGAAAAAAAAAAAAAAAAAAAAAAAAAAAAAAGCACCCCTGTCCCCCCTGCTCTCGCGCTAAGGCGAACGCAAGCATCGGTCTGGCGTCAAATGTAAACAGCAATTGCACCATGCATGTGAGGTATCGCCGCGAAGGTCAGATCGAGGGCAGTAAGTTTAGCAGTAGACCTCCTCTGTAAATCTAAAGTGGTAACCTGTAAAGGCTTTTAAAGGCTTTTAAAAATGTATTTAGTTTGTCGCCACTGCACGTTTGTGCGCAATTTTAAAGCATGTCATGTTTGGTATCCATGTACTCGGCCCAAGATCATCTTTTTTATTTCATCAAACATTTGGGCAATATAGTGTGTTTTAGTGCATTAAAATGTAAAAAAGTGTGTTTTTTCCCCAAAAAATGCGTTTGAAAAATCGCTGCGCAAATACTGTGTGAAAAAAAAAAATGAAACACCCACCATTTTAATCTGTAGGGCATTTGCTTTAAAAAAAATATATAATGTTTGGGGGTTCAAAGTAATTTTCTTGCAAAAAAAAATTATTTTTTTATGTAAACAATAAGTGTCAGAAAGGGCTTTGTCTTCAAGTGGTTAGAAGTGTGGGTGATGTGTGACATAAGCTTCTAGATGTTGTGCATAAAATGCCAGGACAGTTCAAAACCCCCCCAAATGACCCCATTTTGGAAAGTAGACACCCCAAGCTATTTGCTGAGAGTCATGTTGAGTCCATGGAATAATTTATATTGTGACACAAGTTGCGGGAAAGAGACAATTTTTTATTTTTTTTATTTTTTTTTGCGCAAAGTTGTCACTAAATGATATATTGCTCAAACATGCCATGGGAATATGTGAAATTACACCCCAAAATACATTCTGCTGCTTCTCCTGAGTATGGGGATACCACATGTGTGAGACTTTTTGGGAGCCTAGCCGCGTACGGGACCCCGAAAACCAAGCACCGCCTTCAGGCTTTCTAAGGCCGTAAATTTTTGATTTCACTCTTCACTGCCTATCACAGTTTCAGAGGCCATGGAATGCCCAGGTGGCAAAAAAACCCCCCAAATGACCCCATTTTGGAAAGTAGACACCCCAAGCTATTTGATGAGAGGTATAGTGAGTATTTTGCAGACCTCACTTTTTGTCACAAAGTTTTGAAAATTGAAAAAAGAAAAAAAAAAAATTTTTTTTCTCGTCTTTCTTTATTTTCAAAAACAAATGAGAGCTGCAAAATACTCACCATGCCTCTCAGCAAATAGCTTGGGGTGTCTACTTTCCAAAATGGGGTCATTTGGGGGGGGTTTGTGCCACCTGGGCATTCCATGGCCTCCGAAACTGTGATAGGCAGTGAGGAGTAAAATCAAAAATGTACGCCCTTAGAAATCCTGAAGGCAGTGCTTGGTTTTCGGGGCCCCGTACGCGGCTAGGCTCCCAAAAAGTCCCACACATGTGGTATCCCCATACTCAGGAGAAGCAGCTAAATGTATTTTGGGGTGCAATTCCACATATGCCCATGGCCTGTGTGAGCAATATATCATTTAGTGACAACTTTGTGCAAAAAAAAAAAAAAAAAAAAAAAATTTGTCACTTTCCCGCAACTTGTGTCAAAATATAAAACATTCCATGGACTCAACATGCCTCAAAGCAAATAGCTTGGGGTGTCTACTTTCCAAAATGGGGTCATTTGGGGGGGTTTTATGTCATCTGAGCATTTTATGGCCTTCAAAACTGTGATAGGTAGTGAGGAGTAAAATCAAAAATGTACGCCCTTAGAAATCCTGAAGGCAGTGATTGGTTTTCGGGGCCCCGTACGCGGCTAGGCTCCCAAAAAGTCCCACACATGTGGTATCCCCATACTCAGGAGAAGCAGCTAAATGTATTTTGGGGTGCAATTCCACATATGCCCATGGCCTGTGTGAGCAATATATCATTTAGTGACAACTTTTTGTAATTTTTTTTTTTTTTTTTTTTTTTTGTCATTGTTCAATCACTTGGGACAAAAAAAATGAATATTCAATGGGCTCAACATGCCTCTCAGCAAATTCCTTGGGGTGTCTACTTTCCAAAATGGGGTCATTTGTGGGGGTTTTGTACTGCCCTGCCATTTTAGCACCTCAAGAAACGACATAGGCAGTCATAAATTAAAGGCTGTGTAAATTCCAGAAAATGTACCCTAGTTTGTAGACGCTATAACTTTTGCGCAAACCAATAAATATACACTTATTGACATTTTTTTTACCAAAGACATGTGGCCGAATACATTTTGGCCTAAATGTATGACTAAAATTGAGTTTATTGGATTTTTTTTAGAACAAAAAGTAGAAAATATCATTTTTTTTCAAAATTTTCGGTCTTTTTCCGTGTATAGCGCAAAAAATAAAAACGGCAGAGGTGATCAAATACTATCAAAAGAAAGCTCTATTTGTGGGAAGAAAAGGACGCAAATTTCGTTTGGGTACAGCATTGCATGACCGCGCAATTAGCAGTTAAAGCGACGCAGTGCCGAATTGTAAAAAGTGCTCTGGTCAGGAAGGGGGTAAAACCTTCCGGGGCTGAAGTGGTTAAACAGATGTTACATGGATGACATAGACCAATAGCACAGTCCCGAAAGTGGAACTTTACCTTTTGTGCAATTACACAATTTCTGTAGGGCATCTGTCCCTACCCCCTTTCCTAGTCTTACATAGCTCCCAACTGTCCCTGAGTTCAAAAGACTGTCCCTGATTTCAAAGGACAGTCCCTCTGTCCTTGTTTCCTCTACATGTGTTCCTCATTTTGGTCTGATCCATATAGTTGTATATAAAATGCACTATTTATCTTTCAAAAAGTTTTTCCCAGTGCTAAACCTTTCATCCAATTTCTAAATTGCTGCTTTTGTAAATTTCTAAAGCCAATATAAAGGAATAGTAGTAGTAAAAATAAGCACCTGCAGATGTAACTAATCATTTTTTTTTTTGTAGAATTATCCTTTAGCAGGGCAAGGCAAGGGGGTGTGCCCTGTGCCTACATACTTTTTCTAATAGGTGTACCATGTTCCCATCTCAAAAAGTTGAGAGTTATGGTCTTATACTCCCCTCTCCCCAATCCCTGTCAGTGTTAAATGGCTTGTCTCAACCCTCTAATGGCTACACCTGCAGGAGAGCTATTGAAAAACAACAGACATACTGGCCAGATCATCAGGTGAAAATAAAAGAAAGAAAGCCTAAAAAAGAAAACCAAGGCAGCCAACACATCTAAGAATTGATAAACTGCAATAAAATAAATGTTTGCTTTTGAGTTTAACCTGTTGCCGCCCGCCCACCGTCATATGACTGCGGAGCGGTGCGGCTCTGTTCTGGGCCGCGTCATATGGCGGCGGCCCATTCACAATCGCGGGTGCGCAGCCCTTTACTGTCGGTGACGCTGTGTCCCCGAGACACAGCGCGTCACCGACAGGAGTGAACAGACATTGGGCATGGCTGTTCACCATGTGATCGGCCGCGATTACGTCACGGCCGGTCACAAATGGTATTCCCTGCTTAAGACCGCGCACGCGTGAGATCGGGAGCGCGCAGCGTGGTCATGTCGGTGGCGGCGTGTTCCCAGGAACACTGCTCGTCACCAACAAGGGTAAACAGCCAATGGCTGGCGGCTGTTTACCACGTGATCGGCTGTGATCCATTCACAGTCGTTCACTAAATGTAAACAAAGACCGATACTAGCTGTTACCAGCTCTTCTCTCCTCACACACCGTTTCCAGTGTGAGGAGAGAAGAGCCAGGAGCAGTGAGTTACCGATCTATGTATTATAGTGTACTGCACCAACACCACAAAAAAAAGAGAACTTGTCACATCACCCCCCCCCCCCCATTACAGCTGTCACCGAACAGTCACCACATCAGTGCTTATAAAAGTGTGTGAAAATGTAGCGCTAGTGAAAAAACAGTGCTAAGAAACTAAATAAGCACATGAATAAACATATACATGTGTGATTCAATCAAAACGTGAATAAGTCCCAATTGTGAAACAATAGTAAACAAATTGTAAATCCCAAGTGGGTCAATCCCAAGAGATGGCGAGTACACCACGAAAAAAAAAATGTTCATATAAGGAGCCAAGGACACCACACACGAAGATTTCTTCATATAAGGAGCCAGGAACACCAGGGTTAGTATCAGTAACAGGTGACGACAATAAAAAATGAGAGTGGGTACTCTTACCGGAACCACTGGACCTGGATGTCAGCGACACCAGGTCAGACAGGCATGGGTAACCATAAACTCGATATGGCAGGAACAATTCGGAGGATCCTGAAGAATCCAGCAGAGGGACAGGAGCAATCAACGATGTTCTCGAGGGTCCGGTATTTTTGCAATGGAGACACAACGATGGAGCCGGTCACTGGGCCATGGATGGTCGGATGGAAGAGTTGGACAGACTCATAATGCAAAGGATATGCAAAAAAAGAAAAATCTTCCAATGGTGCAGATCAAAAAAAACTGGGTATTTATTTAAAAAAAAAACAGCATACAGATAAAATATGATCACAGATAAAAAAAAAAAAAGCAATGTGAGGAGCGGCAAAACTTGGTTAGACTTAAAACTTAAAAAAACTTAAAACTTGGCAAGCCTTACTGGCAGAATCACCAGGTGAAAATAAAGGAAAATAAGCCTGGGAAAAAAGAAAACTAATGTAGTGACCACATCTAAGGACTGGTAAGCTGTAATATAATACATTTCTGTTTTTGAATGAGATATTAAAGTGTTACTAAACCCACAGCCGTAAAATCAGTCAGTATATGCAGCAAAGCATGCTTGTTACTGTATACTCATGGTGGAACCTAAGGGGTTAATCCTCTGCATTGTGTAAAAAGGCTGTTTGATCCTGTCTTCTCCTATCATCCCCTTCTTCCACAGTCCCCAATTTATCTCATGATAGTACAGAGCCTTGGGACACTCTGCACGTGCTCAGTTAGGTGTGTATTGCTAGAGGGTTTTTTTTTTCTTGGGAGGGTGCATGTGATCAGCACAGGGCCAATCAGCACTGTCCAGACAGAGGGTTAGAGGTCATGCAGCCTCATGGGACAGTAAGAGTAGAATTAAAAACACTTCCTACAGGTTTTAACCAGACACTGATAGAAGTCACAAGACTGCTATATACTGCGGATGAGAAAAGGTATTTAGCAGTTTATATGTACTAAAACGGTTGCATTTCTATGTTCTGTGTACTGTGGGAGACTGGATATAGTGAATGCAGGGTCCTGGGTTTAGTAACACTTTAACCTTTTTTTTTACCATTGCATCAGATTACCTTGAAGCTGACCATATTCTAATTATATTATACCTTTACATCTCTAATATGTTTATGGGGAAAAAGTGAGGCTTTAAAGGGAAACCATACTTTTAACAAACCAGACTAATCTCACCCCCCCTGAACTCCCCTACACATTGTTAAATATTAATATGAACCATTTTTCTGACCTGTCCAGGGACCAGCAGTGTTTACACTACGCTGTATTTTGGCAGCTCTACGGCAACTCATGCATAGTGATTGCATTTTAGCTCCACCAGAGCAAAAAATCAATGTGTATATTACTATATAATTTGAACATGTACTCTGTAAAGTGCTATTTAATATGCTGAAAGGGATATTATATAAATACAGGATATCAATCGATTTTACCCCTCAAACCCATATTAATCCTTAGTCAATCACACACTACTTACCATACTGCCACAGTTGAAGCCAAACCTTTGTCACACTGGCTAACAAATCTTATAGGGCGACCTTTGATCTTTGTAAATGCCATTATTGATGTTCACACGAGCCTTGTTATAAGTAAAAAGCAGCATGTTGTATAAAGGCGTGAGCCATTAAAAAAAAAAAAAAAAAAAAAGATACAGCAACACAGCCAGTGGCACTGCAAGCTCAGGCCTTTATATAGTCACACTAAGAAATAACATAATTGGGGCAAAACCACTTTGTGATTGTTCCTGTGCCTGCAAGCGCACCGTACTCAGGGAGAGATTCTTGCCTGCAGTTATGCATGAGTCATTAATTGCTCAGAGCTGTTACAATAAAGAAAGCTTTTAGCAGCGGATTTTTCATAGTGAACATTTGTATGAATTGCTTCCCCTAGCTCAAGCAGATGTAGGTCTTAATTGGCTGGAAATGGGAAGCCCAGCACCCTATTAATAACAGTGCATTCATTATATGATTGAAGTGTGTTTACACGTATTCATGCATTTCAATGGCATGTGCTGTCTACTTTTGGAAAACACGTTTGATAGATACATTCCTTTTCTTTATAAAACGGTAAAACACGTGTCACATCACACCCAAATATTGATATTGGGAATTGTTGCAAAGAGAAAGAACAAAGAACATTTGTGCCACTGACTGAGCTGGCAATGAAACATAACACTTTTAAAATCAAATAAGCACATTTACCAACAAATTTCCTATTCACTTACAACTCTGTTTGATCCCTTTATATTCAAGCCTAGGAAATGATTGCCATTGTTCTTGCAGGCGGCTCAAAATCGGCCTAACAGAAGAGGCAACCGAGATACAAAGACAGACTTTGTGTACACACTGGCTGAGTTGGGGAAGTAAAACATGTTACCCACTGATTATATTTGTAGGAAGTATAACAAATAATAAACACAGCAGTCCTTGTATCCTTGCCACCTTGCCACAATGGACTACTCTCACATTGCTGAGCTAAAGCAGGGTATGAGAGAGGACATGCATGGGTTAAAATGGCAATGTCCACATGTAGAAATGATATCAGAACCAATTTATAAGGTAGTATTAAAGCTAAATAACCTTTCTGCACGCAACATGGTAAATACCAGAGTATCCTCCAGCAAATAGTTTTTCAATCACATCAGTGCTAAACCTAATATTCTAGTCATTACTTTGTGATGTTCCATTGCTAGTTGCTGACATCCTTCTGAAAATGCTAGTTGCCTCATTGCCAGCTTCAATTTCTTGTGTGATTAACCCAGAGCAAGCAAACAGCAAGTGAAACCAATGAGAAGTTACATAGTTTATAAGGCTGAAAATAGGCACAGGTCCATCCAATTCAACCTATGTGTGTGTCTTTTTATTCTTTATAGGAGAAGTACAGCCAAAGCTTGTTAAACTGTACTTCTCCTGTGGATCACAAGCGTGCAGTTCATTCTACACTCCTGTGACCTATTTTCAGCAGACAGCAAGCCGAAGTCCGCTGTCTGCTGACGTCACAGAGCTGGTCCAGACTCGGGCAAGATCGCCACAATGAAGTCGGGATCCACCCACATGCCTGGACCGTCACCTGGCTCAGCCTCTCAGCAATCTGCTGGGAGCTTAAGCTGGTCGCTCCATCCCCTCCACAGCCCAGTGCTTCAGTGACCGAGGAGGGGGCAAAGCAGAGAGCCGCTGTCTAACAGTCAGCAGCTCTATGCTCGGGGAGCTGTGAGAACCGAGCAATTGGTGGTGTTGGATCGCTCAGTTCTCAGACTTAGAGGCGCCGGGGGACAGATGCAGCATCGCAATGATGCTGCATTCAGCTAGGTAAGTATGATCCTGGAAAAATCTTAACCCCATACTTCTCTTTTAACAAATACCATAGACCTCTATATTCTGCTTCCTAAGGAGAACATTAAAAAGTTTTTGACGTTGTCAACAGCTTGTAAAATTCCTGGGGGAGGAAGTTCCATATTTGTTTACTGCTCTAACAGAAAAGAACCCTTTCCACAATCTAAAGTTAGACCTCCTTTCTTCTACTCCCAAATCGTGACCACATGTCGTCTTTGGGGGCCTTAGAGTAAACAGTTTATCACAGTTGCTGAAGTCACCTTTGATATATTTATGTTTTGTTTTATTTTTTTAAATAGACTTTAATGACGCTTTAAGCAATCATTTTTATTGAGCATATTAGCAAATATAAGGAAAACCTAGATTGTTTGCTAATGGAAATATAGGCAGTCATGTTGAATTACTTTAATTATGTGAAGCTATTTTATTAGCTCAACCACATTGCTAAAATCCCAAGCCATTAACAAGAAGGAACAAGTGGCTCCCTATGGTGTGAACTACACAAGATGTCTGTAGTACTGATTAACACATTTGCAGCATCATGTGAGATTAATAGCTACTTCATGCTATATGTGTAGCTCACACAATAGGGAGGCGTTTTTTTTTTTTTCATTTGTATAGTGATCTATTGGTACTCCTAGTGATTAATCACTAGAAATTGTAGTAGCATAACTGAGGTATGTAAAATTGTCTGTGTTCTCCCAGATGTTGTAATAGATCGCTTGGCAGATTAGAGCTAACTTCAAGGTACCCTGGATACAAAGATATGATTTAGTTATTGTGTGGAGATGGAGGCATCCAGATGATAAACAGTTTTTGTACAACTCAGATTCACATAATACAGTGTCCAGGATTGATCTGGCCTTCGCATCCATCTCATTACTTCCGCTAATCTCCAACAAAACAAATTTACCTAAAGTAATTTCAGATCATGTTCCCCTGGCCCTTAGCATACAACTTCTTGACCCTAATAGTCCCACCATAAGGCTCCTAAACCCACAACCTAACCTAAGGAAAAAATGTTATACTCTACTCAACAAATCTTTGAAACAAAGCCGACATGTCCTTTTGGTCTTTGTTGTACTCCTCAACAGTTCACTACTCCTCCACAACTCTCCCAACTTGTAAGCGGGGGAATTAGCGTGGCTGTATTATAGAGGGAAACACACTGCGTGGTATTGTAAATGAAGTAACTTTAATTGCCAGATAAGCAGCAGTGGAAAATGATATTTACAAAAGTGGAGTAAGAAGTTCTCTTGTTAGCATATAAGGCACAGATTCACAGTCCATTTACCAAAGATACAGAATGCAGCTCAGTAAACTGGCAATGTAGTTATTATTCCTCTCTTCAGCCACATCAGTGGTATACAAGACACATTTTGATTACTTGCCATAGGCTGTTGTCCATAAGCAGGTTCCAGAGATGCAGCAGAGATGATTTAACAGGAAAATACACTGTCTTAGATGATCTTCTATCACAAGCACAGCAGCAGTGCTGATAGGCAGGACTCTTGAGGAGCCCTGTTCTGTCCCTACAGGTTGGAACACTCTTCCTGAGTAAGGCCTAGCTTTCCCTCACAGGCAGTATACCTTTCCCTCGCTCATTCCACACACATGTCTCTCAAAATGGTGGCTGGGCTCTCTTTTATATGAAAGCTAACAGAAAATGGTGGACAAAATCTCGAGATAACATGGTACCAGTCGGAACAAGAGGCTTCTAAAAGATGGCTGCTGGAGACAATTTAGAGAACAGTTACAGCCTCAACAGGGTTTCACAAAACAACAGGAAAACACAAACACATTCTGAATATAATGTGACATTTCTGCATGAGAGAGTAAGTACGATACAGTTGTAGTCCCACTTCTCCTCTTAGCCAGCAAGACTGTCCTGTCACAGTTAACTGTATGTGAGGAGGCCACCTACAAACTCACACCCTTTACTGCAACCAAGATTAAATTTGCTATATCACAATTCCCTACTCATATAACGCCAGTCTTTGAGGCCATCCCACTAGACGTGTACAGCCACGGCCAAAAGTTTTAAGAATGACACAAATATTAATTTTCACCACGTTTGCTGCCTTAGTTTTTATGATGGCAATTTTCATATACTCCAGAATGTTATGAAGAGTGATCAGATGAATTGCAAAATCCCTCTTTGCCATGAAAATTAACTTAATCCCATAAAAAAATATTTCAATTGCATTTGTGAAGAAGGCTTCAGGGTGCCCAAGAAAGTCCAGCAAGCGCCACGACCGTCTCCTACAGTTGATCCAGCTACAGGATCGGAGCACCACCAGTGTAGAGCTTGCTCAGGAATAGTAGCAGGTAGGTGTGAGTGCATCTGTACGCACAATGAGGTGAAGACATTAGGAGGATGGCCTGGTGCCAGGAGAGTGGCAAAGAAGCCACTCCTCTCCAGCAAAAAAAATCAGGGACAGACTGATATTCTGCAAAAGGTACAGGGATTTGAGAGGAGATTGGAGAGGACTGGAGTAAAGTCATTTTTTTCTGATGAATCCCCTTTCTGATTGTTTGCGGCATCCAGAAAGAACCTTGTCCAGAGAATAGGTGAGTTCTACCATCAGTCCTGTGTTATGCCAACAGTAAAGCATCCTGAGACCATTCATTGCTTCTCAGCCAAAGGAGTGGGCTTCCTCACAATTTTGCCTAGGATCACAGCTATAAATAAAGAATGGTATAAAAACATCCTCCTAGAGCAACTTCTCCCAACCATCCAAGAACAGTTTGGTGAGAAACAATGCCTTTTCCAGCATGATGGAGCACCTTGACATAAGGCAAAAGTCATAACTAAGTGGCTTGGGGAACAAAACATCGAAATTTTGGGTCCTTGGCCAGGAAACTCCCCAGACCTTAATCCCATTGAGAACTTGTGGTCAGTCCCCAAGCTGGTTGAACAAAAAGAACCCCACAAATTCTGACAAACTCCAAGCATTGATTATGCAAGAATGGCCTGCCATCAGTCAGGGACGTGGCCCAGAAGCTGATTGACTGTATGCCAGGGCGAATTGCAGAGGATTTGAAAAAGGAGGGTCAACACTGCAAATATTGACTCTTTGCATAAACGTAATGTAATTGTCAATAAAAGCCTTTGACACTTATGAAATGCTTGTAGTTATACTCAATAAGAATAATAATGATAATATTTATATGTGTCATTCTCAAAACTTTTGGCCATGGCTGAATATAGCAGTTTTCCAATCATGTGACCACCATGACAGCCAATTACAGCAGTCACATGACCATAAGCCCTGCCCTGCCTCTCAGCATTCTAAAGTCCTTAAAGGGCCTGCAGGATCCGGTGCCAAGAGGTTAAATAAAGAAGCTATATTCGCAGTAAAAAAAAAAAACTTCCTGTGCACTTCCATTCTCCAATAATATGGCATAGTTTTGACAGTCCATATTTATACCTAATTGCTATTTGTGGAAATGACTGACAGCTATTTCTTAGTACTTGATCATAAACAGGGTCTTTATTAGGGGGTCCAACATTTCTAGACTCTAGGCCACTGTCAATTTTTCCTCTTTTCATCTTATATGTCAGTTATTATTACCCTGCAATGTAAATTATAGTGATTGTGCACTGTAGAATGCAGACACTGCAGCTCTCGCTCTCAGCCTCTCTGTAAAAAAAAAAAAGTTTTAGTTGGGTGGGGGTTCCCCATGTTTACAGAATGCAGAGCAAGACTACAGTGTACAGTGACAGATCGCACAGTTGGTTTCCCCTGAAAGGTGGTGCTTTACTAAAGTAACAATTAAAGAAAGCATCCTGTTGTTTAGTAGCTGACATTCGATGTGTCACCGCTCAGAAGGATACTTGAAGGAGTCATAATACTGCAGGCAGCAAACTAAACAATGTTTTTTTTTTTATATTTCTGAGCTAAATTACAAACAGCTGGTGTCATGTTTGAAGATTTCTCCAACGTATCTCTCTGAGGTATTCTGACTGCCTTTAGAAAACATACAAATCTATAAATAGTGAGCTCTAGTCAGCCAGATTCACTCCATCAAAGAAGACTAATAAAAAAACAACATATTAAAGGAAGCCGCCGACATCCAGTGACTGGTGTTAGCACGCCGCTTTGAAGAGGATACTCTGTAAATTAAATCAGAATCACTTACTTAGGAACTTGGGTGCTATTTTTCGAAGCCTCCCTACTGCCGAACAGGTGTGAATGGAAAAATGGAACCACTGTTTGTTTATTTTTGCCAAATCAATGAGATTATTTTAACCAGTAGTAAAAAACAGTACTGCATAGATCAGATAATACTGTGTAATACACACAACTAAAACCATATTAATAGGTAAGCTGACAGTTAATTTGCTTAAGGCTGGGTTCACGCTTAGTGTGGATGCGGCTCACAGCGGTTTCAGGACGAATCAGGCCCGAATGTTTGCCTGAATTAGGACCTGAAATGGATCAAAGATGCACAAGACCCTTGTGTAATTCGCTCTGCAGCCCCCCCACCCCCACGGATCCATTGAGAGCTGATCACACTCTCCTGTCATGCAAATTGGATGCGGGGAAACCTGCACCCAATTCACACTAGTGTGAACCCAGCTTGAAGCAACACCACACTCTAAATCTGTTCAAGTATGTATTCTTCACTTATAAAAGTACCTTCTATTGCTTTCAGCCTTCTCCAAAATCCTTTTTTTGTGATTTGACTTTCTAGTAAAGGGTGAATATGTTTGTTCTGTATGGTCCCACTGTATGTAGGAATGTAGTCACCCTCTTTTGTTCACTCCCGAAACGGACTAAAGACTATAGGATTTGTAGTATGGATAGAGCAGTGTACATTACCACAACTAAAGTGTTTGTTCCAAACAAACAGAAATCAGAGAGAAAAGAAGAAGTTCAGGAGCCTGAGGAGGATGCTACAATGGAGCAGAAAAAGCAAAAAAAACTATTTAAAGTGTTACTAACCCTACAACAGTAAAATCAGTGTGTATATGTCGTAAAGCATGCTTGTTATACTCACTGTGGAACCTAAGGGGTTAATCCTGCATATTGTGTAAAAAGGCTGTTTGATTCTGTCTTTTCTGATCCTCCCCTTTTTCCACAGTCCCAAAACCATCTCCTGACATTACAGAGCTTTGGGGGCACTATGCACATGCTCAGTTTGGTGTATATTGCTAGAGAGATTTTTTTTTCTTGGGGGGAGTCCATGTGATCAGCACAGGGCCAATTGGCACTGTCCAGACAGAGGGTCAGGGGTTCTGCGTCCTCATAGGACAAAGTAGAATGAAAACTCCTCCTACAAGCTTTAACCAGACACTAATAGAAGTCATAAGACTGCTATATACTGCTGATGAGAAAAGGTATTTAGCAGTTTATATTTACTAAAATAATTGCATTTCCATGTTCTATGTACCTTTTTTTTTTTTTTTTTTTTTTATGGGAGTGTGCATGTGATGAGCACAGGGCCAATCAGCACTGTCCAGATAGAGGGTCAGGGGTCTTGCAGTCTCATAAGACAGTCAGGAAACTCCTCCTACAAGCTTTAACCAGTGCTTGGCTGGACATTGATAGAAGTCACAAGACTGCTCTAACTGCTGATGAGAAAAGGTATTCAGCAGTTTATATTTACTAAAACTATTGCATTTCCATGTTTTTTTACTGTGGAAGACCAGATATAGTGAATGCAGGGTCCTGGGTTTTGTAACACTTTAATGCATATATAGCAATGAATTTTGTGCATTTGAGAATGTATTTATTCTGTCAAAACAGTATTTGAAAGAGACCTGGCCGTTGATCATCAGCTATGTTTACAAGTCTGGAAGACCACAGTCTTGAAATCACATTTTTATTTTTATCTTATGTCATGGTTTTATGATCCCAGGCAAAGAAATAGAGAACACGGAGAACTAGAGGACCAGCAGCTGTTTAAATCATGCCTTGGTGCAAATTGATGAGCCATCTATAAATTAATTACACAAATAATTAGATGCAAGTTAATAAGCTATCTGACCTCATATTGAGAACCACAGGATTTGAGTTATTGAGTTAACATAGAGCAATAATTCCCCACATGATATTAATTATCCTCCCTTAAGGGATGGGTTGGCTGCCTGTGCTACTGCTGCTGTTTCACTCTGTGTATTCACAGTTAACACTTTGAGCATTGATAACCTCTGGACTCCCCTCCGCAGTCCACCAGCTTTTAATTATCTCACTGAAGCAAGAAACAAAAAAAAGGACATATACATCAAAGCTTAACATTATATATATTTTTTAACCTTATGTCTTGATCCTGGGGGAATCTTTCTTTAATTGCAAGAAAACTTTAGATTTTAACACTGCTTTGCAGTGTGTGGCATCAGATCCCCACCCTTTCCTCCTGAAGCTCAGAAATGCTGTGTAAATGGTGTACTTTCAAGGACTGGAGAGAAGAGAGGGCTGTAGATAAATAAGTACAATTTATGTCGGAGGATTTGTTTTACTGCTGTGTATAATCTGAGGCTAGTCACTTCGGTGAGAATAATATTATTATGATTGTTATTTTTTTTTTTGTTGGTGCAAGTTAACACAATACCATTATCCCCTAGTTTTTAAGATCAAAGATACAAATATGTTGGTGTCCCTTGTCAATTTTACATTGTATTTTTTAAAATGTAACGGCCTACTCCCAAACTGTCATTTGAAGTAAAACACATAGCCAAGTATTATTCTCCACAATTTTTTTATTGTGCATTAAAAAAAGAAAACAAATAAAATTAGACATGCTATCTGCCAAAAGAACTTAACCAAAAAGTGCATTCTATGCATCCAAAAATATAGAAAATATACCAAATCAAATCATTATTCAACCAAAAAAATAAAATAAAAGCTTCATGCATGTGTCCTGCTTCTTAACCACTTGCCGACCGGGCCATAGTCGAAAGACGGCTGCAGCGCGGTCGGCTAGTTCTGGGTGGACGTCCCTGGGACGTCCTCCCAGAATACTGCTCTCGCGCGCCCCCTGGGGCGCGCACCCGAGAACTTCCGTGACCGCCGGGTCCACAGGACCCGGCGCATCACGGATCACGGTAAACGGCCGCTAATCGCGGCCGTTTACCATGTGATCGCTCCGTCAAATGACGGAGCGATCACATGTCAACAGACCGGCGTCATGTCATGACGCCGGTTCCTCCCTCCCCTCTCTGTACCGATCTGTACAGTGCGAGGGGAGAGGGGGAGGGATCGGATGGCAGCACCGCTGTGGGCTGTATGTGTAGTGCTCACAGCGGTGCTCAGTGACAATTGCAGTCACATCCATCCATCCCTCCATGCTCAGCCATCCCTGCAATACTCTGCGTAATACCCCGCAATACTCTGCGTAATACCCCGCAATACTCTGCATTATACCCCGCAATACTCTGCATTATACCCCGCAATACTCTGCATTATACCCCGCAATACTCTGCATTATACCCCGCAATACTCTGCATAAATACCCCGCAATACTCTGCATAAATACCCCGCAATACTCTGCATAAATACCCCGCAATACTCTGCATAAATACCCCGCAATACTCTGCATAAATACCCCGCAATACTCTGCATAATACCCCGCAATACTCTGCATAATACCCCGCAATACTCTGCAATATACCCCGCAATACTCTGCAATATACCCCGCAATACTCTGCAATATACCCCGCAATACTCTGCAATATACCCCGCAATACTCTGCAATATACCCCACAATACTCTGCAATATGCCCAGCAATACTCTGCAATATGCCCAGCAATACTCTGCAATATACCCAGCAATATACCCTGCACTACTCCGCAATACTCTGCAATACCCCGCAATTTTTAACCAGTTCCCGCCCACAGTCATATGACGTCCTTGACTTTGAGCGGGGATATCTGAATGATGGTTGCAGCTACAGGCATCATTCAGATATCAGCTTTTTCAGCCGGCGATTCCCTACACCATAAGAATGATCATAGTGGCTGTTACACTGCTTGATCGTTCTTACGGGAGGCGAGAGGGGACGCCCCCCCCTTCCCGCCACCCTCCGGTGCTTCTACCGACTCACCGCTACGATCGAAGCCAAGATCGTTTTTTTTTTTTTTTTATTTCAGGCTTCCCAGCCTAGAGGTGAGATGTGGGGTCTTATTGACCCCATATGTCACTGTAAAGAGGACCTGTCATGCCATATTCCTATTACAAGGATGTTTACATTCCTTGTAATAGAAATAAAAGTGATCAAAATTTTTTTTGGGGGGGAAAAAGTGTCAAACTAAAATAAATAAAGTAAAATAAACAATAAAAAAAAAAAAAAAATGTTTAAAGCGCCCACATTCGTGTGCTCGCATGCAGAAGCGAACACATACGTAAGTCCCGCCCACATATCAAAACGGTGATCAAACCACACATGTGAGGTATCACTGCGAACGTTAGAGCGAGAGCAATAATTTTGGCCCTAGACCTCCTCTGTAACTCAAAACATGTAACCAGTAAAAAATTTTAAAGCGTCACCTATGGAGATTTTTAAGTAGCGACGTTTGGCACCATTCCACAAGAGTGTGCAATTTTGAAGGGTGACATGTTAGGTATCTATTTACTCGGCGTAACTTCATCTTTCACATTATGCAAAAACATTGGGCTAACTTTACTGTTTTATTTTTTTTTAAAGCACAAAACTGTTTTTTTTCCAAAAAAAAGCGTTCGAAAAATTGCTGCGCAAATACCGTGCGAGATAAAAAGTTGCAATAACCGCCATTGTATTCTCTAGGGTCTTTGCTAAAAAAAATATATATAATGTTTTGGGGTTCTATGTAATTTTCTAGCAAATAAATTATTATTTTTACATGTAGGAGAGAAATATAAGAATTGGCCTGGGTGCTCCAGAACGCCTGGAGGTGCTCCGTGCATGTTGGGCCTCTGTATGTGGCCACGCTGTGTAAAAGTCTCACACATGTGGTATCGCCATACTCGGGAGTAATAGCAGAATGTGTTTTGGGGTGTAATTTGTGGTATGCATATGCGGTGTGTGAGAAATAACCTGCTAATATGACAATTTTGTGAAAAAAAAAAAAGAAAAAAAAAAATCTTGATTTTGCAAAGAATTGTGGGAAAAGATGACAATTTCAAAAAAACTCACCATGTATCTTTCTAAATACCTTGGAATGTCTTCTTTCCAAATAGGGGTCATTTGGGGGGTATTTGTACTTTTCTGGCATGTTAGGGTCTCAAGAAATTAGATAGGCCATCAGCACTTCAGGTGTGATCAATTTTCAGATATTGGCACCATAGCATTTGGACTCTCTAACATTCACAAAGACCAAATAATATACACAAAGTTGTACTTATTTTTACCAAAGATATGTAGCAGTATAAATTTTGGCCAAAATTTACAAAGAAAAATTACTAATTTGCTAAATTTTATAACAGAAACAAAGAAAAATTCATTTTTTTACCAAATTTTCAGTCTTTTTTCTTTTATAGCGCAAAAAATAAAAAACCCAATGGTGATTAAATACCACCAAAAGAAAGCTCTATTTGTGTGAAAAAAAGGACAAAAATTTCATATGGGTACAGTATTGTATGACTGAGTAATTGTCATTCAAAGTGTGAGAGCACCGAAAGCTGAAAATTGGTCTGGTTAGGAAGGGGGTTTAAGTGCCCAGTGGTCAAGTGGTTAATATAGGGGGTCAACAATGCCAAGAGTTGGTGAAAGCAGGGGCCCGTCATCCGGAGATAATTCCGAAAAACATCTGGATTATTCTCCTGGAGCTCCCGCAACAAAGGCATATGACATAATTGATCACGATTAATAAAGCAACCAATTTTTGGTCCAAGAAATCCTCCTCCTTCTGTTCCTGGACTGGACTTGGGTCAAAGCAATAACTCCAAGGCTAATAATAAATAACACATTATTTCCTCCGATTCCCCAACATGGCTGGTTGACGAACAGCTGTTCAGAAATGGACTGAAAAGCGCAAAGTGAAAAGCGCAAAATTGAAAGAGCAAATCAAAACTCACCAAACTTCTACTAACACGAAATTAGCAGAAGGAGCCCAAAGGGTGACACTAAAGAGCTGAAAAAGCAGAAAGTACATCACTACGTTCGTGTTTGTTGGCCACCCATTGTGTGCTATTTGTATGCAAGACAAGTTTGGGGCCAACACCCTTCGGACAAAAGTCCGAAAATGCGGATAGTGTGTACGAGGCTTTAGTGAAGGAGCACTAGGGTCAGCCCTAGGAGCCAATCAGTTCTGCTAAATGTAAATTATTTGTACATATTTGCTAACAAGAAACACGCTGACAGAAAAAAAGGGCCCAGGGATAACTTGCTGAACCTTCACTGTTCAACCACAGGCTGGTTTTATAAATAATGAAATGTGTTGTATATTAGGATGGCAGAGGAGAATCATGTGGACAGTTTCATCTATCCTACTCTAGTAGGAAGTACTCTACCCTAATCTACAATGCAAAACAAGTTTATTTGTAGATATATTTTAAATTGAATAGATTACCTCCAGTTAGATTTTAATAGCTCCAAATAATTGTAATTTATTGGAAATTATGCCCCCACTCAAAATTTTGGAAAAAAATCTGGTAAAGGCAAAAAATGATCATGTTATTTTATGCAAAATCACTTTTGTTATTGTAAAATATGATGGCAACTATTGTTTAAATACATAAATACATTTCATTTTTCCCCTTATTTTCTTTAAACGAGAAAAGATGAAAGCTGTGAAGTTCTTTTCTTTCTACTTACAGCCTGTCTTACTGTTCAGGATTAGAACAGCTTGCTTTCATAGTTAGAGTGAAAATTTCTAAAGCAATCTATAGCTCTTCTTTAGAGCGTCTTAACATATTTCAAGGCTTTAGGGAATGCTTAAATATGCTCTTATAGAAAGTACCTGCCTGGTAGTCAGTGAATACTTCATGTAATTAGAATAAAAAAGTGTATAAAATACACAAGAAATACTGAAGAGATTTAACTGTGAAAATTTACCTCCTGCTCTAAAAATATTGCCTTTTTCATTTAGAATTAAATATATTCTACAAATTATTAAATAGCGAGTATGTCAAAAATACATAGAATTTACCTTTCTACTTGGCTGGGTGTAAAATAAAAATGATATAGTCATTTGTTCCCACAGAAGGACTTGATGGATTAATATTTTATGAAGTTCTTGGTGGGCTGTGAATATGTTATTTATTTGCAAGTGATAACTGTATTTAAGAGGTTGCCTTCCCCACTGGAATGCTCACAGTCGTTCCCTAGTGTAATTATAGACTCCCAAGCAAGAAACGTTGGTAGAATTAATTAGTTTGAATATGACCCTGCTTCATTTCAGAATTTAAGACAAAAAATAAATAATTAGTACTACCCAAAACTGAAATGTTTCATAACTACCAAGCTGTGTTTTATGGCTTCATATGGATTTGCAATGCTCATTGTAGAAACTGAGATGACTTTGACCATATTGCAATAATCCCCAACCTCATAGCCAATAATATAATATTTATTACAGTCTTTCTCCCAGTCTATGAAGACAAAGGTAGTAAGGAATCAACTGACCTTCTCTTATTTGGTCATTTTTAGTTGTTAAAGGAGAAATTTGGGCTTAAAAAAAAAAACAAAACAAAAAAACAATTATACTCACCTAGGTGGATGCTGCATTGATTTGGTGCTGCATCTGTCCTCCGCCAGCTCTGCAGTGAAAACTGAGCAATCAAAAACCACTGATCCCTCAGTTCTCCCCCTCCGCTCTGAGCAGAGAGCTGTGACTGTCAGTCAGCAGCTCTCCCCTCTAGTGCTCACTGAGATGCTGAGCCAGGTGCCGG
The DNA here is from genome assembly GCF_042186555.1 of Aquarana catesbeiana. NCBI lineage: Eukaryota > Metazoa > Chordata > Amphibia > Anura > Ranidae > Aquarana > Aquarana catesbeiana. The sequence goes on from NC_133324.1 coordinate 269,513,819, forward strand.
TCCAGGCATGGATGGAGGGATCTTTCCCATGTCTGGACCGACTGAGTGACATCAGCTGACCACAGGCTTTAGCCCACTGTTGGCTAAAACAGGTCACAGAAATGCAGAAAGAACTGCACTTCTGTGATCCATAGGAGAAGTATGGCCAAAATACTTTGGTCATACTTCTCCTTTAAATCTACCATTAAACTTTTTTTGTTATATCTGTTAACTAATGAAAAAAAATGTTGATTTTGACATAAATCTTGAGAACCAATAACTTCCTGTGCTAGTAGTGTGGCAGTTAACAGTAAGTAAATTTACACGTTTAGAAACAAACATACATCTATACTAGATTTATAAAATGAGAAAAAAGAAAAGGGTAAAAAAAAAAAAGGAAAACTAAAAAAATGGGCAGGCTTGGTGTTTTACCGGGAGTTTAGGTTGTAGGTTAAACTGCAGGACTTTTCTGAATGCGTAGACGGCGGGCGCCAGTGAAGGCCCGGGGGCTACGTGACCAGAAGAACAAGTGGGAGGAGCCTACCCTACTTGTTACCGCGTGGGACGCGTGTGTTTGTTTGGCGCCAGAGGAGAGAAAAGGCCTCGTGATCGTGCTGAGAAGATCAGAGTGTGGCCATGTCTTTTTCGGCGATGCAGCCAATCATGGGACCAAGAATGTTCCCTGTAGGCACCGTGATGAATACTGTGCTATCTGGAACTCTGCTCACAGATACTGGAGTTCGTTTGAAGCTGCAGGGGAGGTTTGTCCTGTACACCTCAGGAGATATTGAGGGACTGGGTATGATCTGCCACCGATGTGAAGGATTGGCTGCACATCTCTATCCGTTTGGCCGATGTCCGCAATGTGGAGAGTACTTGTTTGCGGTGGAGCAACCTACCACATCGCCCCGTGCTTATCGGATAGATTGGGCAACAGGTATCGCCACAGTAGAAGCTGCTACCGCTACGGAGAGAGAACGACAGTCCACCACTTCGCCTGTTATTGTTGACAATGCTCCGGAGAGAGACGCTGCTGCTGTCGTCTCGTCAGGGGACATTACTTTGATTTCTGCGTCCACTACACCTACTCCTGTTGTGCCTACTCAAAGGAAGGTGGGATATGTGAAGGCTTCCCGCGGCCGTGGTCGAGGCCTACCCCAGAGGTTACCTGAACTGGAGCTACCAGAGTCCATGTCAGGAAGGGGAAAACCACTGACATTGCCAGATCCCCGGTTTTATTGGTAATTCTGGACAAAAGAACTTTGCAAGTGGTTAGCTAGTTAGTGTCAGTGTAAAGAAATCTGCGTGGTCAAGATTTACATATGCTGCTTAGTGTTTTAAATCCATGGACTTCTTTTGCTAGCCGGATTTATTTTTTTTCTTTAATTGAAGAAATCATAGTACAGGGATGGACTCCTTAAGTTTATTCCGATATGGATAAAAGGAAGAGAGGCTCATTTTCTCTAAAAATGAGGCTTTGCTCCTAATATTGTATTGTATACATATGCGTGTGTGTTTAATAAGTTTTCCTTTTCAGGAATTATAGGATCTCCTATCAAGCTGGGAGGCTTTTCAGCTAAGATAGATAGTGAGGTTATGCACAATCGTAGGATGGTTTTGTTTGCGGATGTGAACATAATGTTTTATAGATGTAAGTCTTGTAGAGTCTTTCTACTGTCTTTTCCTCTCTCTTTGTCTATCCAAGTTATAAGAAACTCAAATACTTGCTCCCAGGCTTGGAAGTTACTGTTACTGTTTTTGGACAGACGTTGGGGACAACGTCTACTGTAGTGGGGGGAGTATGTAGCGCTGGTAGATTTGCGATCTACCATATGTTAGGTAAATTTAGTAACTTGTTCGTTAAATAGGTTAAGTTTGCCTCTGTTCCAGCTTGGCTGACGTTGTGTGTGTTTCCAGACTGACTGGTGGGTGTCGCTGTTATTGCTGGTCAGTGTTGGAAGGGCAACGTGTCGAAGCGTATGGATGCTCTTCTGTCCCGGAGACAACTCGGTGGAGGTGGTCCTCCGAGTTGCATTCTGGGCGAGGGTATTTATGGGACAGACGCCATATTAGGGGGTTCATTTTACAGCCACCTGCTGGCCCTCCATGTGTTAGAGAGCAATCTCGTGGCCCTCCGTTCCGGAGGCCCGCGGCGCAGGGGTGGGCCCAGAAGCTTGTCTGGGGCCTACCACAGCAGACGAGGAATGGTCCTGAGCTGTCTATCCAGAAGGGAAGAAGCTGGACAACCGAGGAGATCCCAGGGGAGGACCCGTCATGGAAGGATCACGCAGCATGCTGGTCTGGAGAGAGGCCTGGTGACTCGGTTGGAGGACGTATCCTAAAAGTAATTATACAGCATAGTGTTGCCAGGTTGGCTTAAAGGTTCAAGCACTGTGACTGACATTCACTACAAGAAAAACCGGTACATCCTGTGGTAGAGGACCGTACAGGTTTACCCCAAACAAGTCTGTGGCAGAGACTTTTGTTCGTGCTACGTACTGGCTGCTAGGCAAGTGAGAGAGGCCTATCCAGGCAAGCAAAGAGTGTGTCCCACGAGGGGAGCGCATTCTATTATATTATCCAAATTCTACCAGGACATTTGTCAAGAACCTTATAAGAAGATATTTGAGTTTCTTCTGCAGTTTCCCTTCTGCCTCTTTCCTGCTACTTCCTTAGTAAATCATTTAATAAAGCATTGAAAACGTATTCAAGAGCTGGTGTGTGTATCGTCCAGAGGTAAACTCAATGGAACCCTAGACCCGGTGCCGGTAAGACAGAGGGAAGGAGAGTGAAGGTAACAAGCCCGCTTAAACCAGCAGCTCCACCGAGAGTTATTGCTACATATGCTTTAAATGTTTACCTTGTCTCATTATTCACTCCCTAAGTATAATTATTTTTTTGTGGGGAAGCATGTTTCCACGAACAAGACTAACTGAATCATTCAACTAAAGACCACTAAGTGGTATAGTGGGTGGTGTAGTGGTAAAGTTGCTATCACTACCCCTTTTTTATCAGGAACCTACCTATGGTGGATTTGCCTGCTGGGTGCTCATGTGTCCCTGTGCTTCCTGGGTCCTGCTGTATGGTTGGTATCATTCCTGCAATTCTCTTTAGATTTTCTGAACTCCAGGTACCTTTCTCTTAATTTAAGCATACTTGATTTCTCTTTTTTCTTTTTCAAATAAGCAATATGAACATGAGGAGGCTTAATCAATTGTATTCCTTTTGATTGGTCCATGCTTCTTTAATAGGGTGCTAAACTCCATGACCTGGTTTCAAATTCAGCATCTTGTCAGTGTCCGTGTGATTTGTACTCATTACTTTTTTCCATTTTGCTATTTTCCTGTCATCACATTGCTCATTGCCAATCTTTTCATGGCCTAACTCTCATTCTTGTCTACGGAATATGTGACCCTATCTGCTAGTTTGCCTTAATCCTTGCTTCTTTCTGCCTTCAGATTGGCTAAACCCTGCTACATTCCTACTCCTGATCTCCCTTAACCTACTTTCTGGCAACTTCTACTCTTGTTCAGCTCTGTTGATCTTGTTGCCTGGTTGTTCTGATCTCACTAGTTCTCCTTACCTTTGTTGTGCTCCTGTACATGCTTTTAACCCCGTCCTTGGCTTTAACACTCAGCTTTAGTTACCTCCAGCAACAAGCTTGGGCAACTCTCATCAACGTTTCTGTCTTTCTGTTTGACACTGACATTGCCTAGTTGGGCACAAGCTTGGTTTGTGTGACCATTTTTCTTGATTGTCTTTTTTCGTGGAATGATTATATTTTTAGACCTGATAATCCATGTCTTTTTTCGTGGAATGATTATATTTTTAGACCTGATAATCCAGCTCTTAAAGCCCTGTTGAATTCACAGAAATACATATGTCAAATAGGCATTCTACTAACAGCCTAATTTTTCATAGTCTTTTCTCCTCATTTTAGTTAGATCAGTTGTACAGGGTCTGGGCAGTCCAGTAGAAGTCAGAAATAGTCCCGCTGCACTCAGTATTCATTACTTAGTAAGAGAATTATGACACACATGCCTCCTCCTCCTCATTTACAATATCATAGTTGTGAAGACACTTGTGATAACAGGTAAGATTTTTTTCCAACTATGCCAGCATAGAGTACTTGAGGATGAGTTTATATAAAAGCATATTCAGTAAGAAAAATGATTTACAGCTGATTTCAAGGTATGGCTATTTTTGCATAGGTACAATGGTCTAGTTTACATCAATGCATGTGCCATACCTGGCAAATTCCTGTAGAAGGCACTATTAATACAGCGATCACCGCCAGATTTTGGGTCCCGTGCCAAGATGCTGCCCTACTGCTTAGTGAATAAGGGTGGTTGCCCACTTACTCTTCACAGGTGTCACTCTGGGAATACTCTGCATTCTTTATTGAATGCAAAGCGTTCTTTGATTGGATGAGATAGAGAAGACCCCAGATTATGTAGAGATCCTCCTGAGCTCTCGGGTGCAGGATGTGCAATCACTCAGCTGCTAATGAAGTAAATGGATAGAAGACAATTCACAACTCCATACATGCTCTTCAATAGGTCCAAATTTATTGTAACTCCATAAAGATAAATATGTTTCAGCTATAATGGCCTTGTTCACAACAGTGTTGTAAACAAGGCCATTATGGCTAAAATGCATTTACTTCTGCTGTACATATTTATCTTTTATGGAGTTACAATATATTTGGACCTATTGAAGAGCATGTATGGAGTTGCGGATTGTCTTCTATCCATTTACTTTGTAAACAAACATGTGCCGAGAGTGCATGCCCTGCGTGCTCCCCGTACAGTTATCGGCACCTAATGGAAAGCTCTCAATCACTACTTGAGATTGGGAGCTTTCCAATCATGTGACCGCTGTGCGGCCATTACATGATCATAAACCCCGCCCCCCAGAATCAGAAACCCCTTGAAGGGCCGGGAAGCACCGGTGTTAAGGGGTTAGTAATTCAACCCCAAAGCATTCATCATCAGAGTCTCTGAGTTGTATAAGAAATATTGGTTTAAAGCTCTATGGTCAGCCAAAAATGGAACAGTTCGGGTCTACTGACTTTTTTATATAGCAATTACTATTTTAAAGCATACACTTGTGTAATTGCAAAGCAGATAACTGTATTCCAAAGTTTACATAAGTATTGCTTATATTAGAATTAAAATAATTAATCTACACTATAAAAAGATTTTAAATGTATATATTAGTCAAGTTTGTATTTTGTTGTTTTAATACGTGATACCAATTTTACAACATAATTTCATGAACAGACAATAACTAACAGAATGAACTCCATGGTGGGAAAGACTGTGTGTGGCTAAGAGCAGACACAGTGGATTCATTATGGAGGATGACATCATAGCAGCACAGACTCATCCTGCAAACAGGGCTGTAAATCATTTTGTTAGCTTCATAAAATCATTCATGCTGTGAAGCTGAGGCCAGGCTGTGGTGCCCAGCCCAAGGATGATTGCGAGGGTGAAAGAAGCATCAAAGAGTTGGCTGGAAATAGCAGGATCTGTGATACACGAGGGAGTAGATGAGAGTAAACACAACACAAAGCAGCAGGTGATTTATTATTATTCATTTATATGGTGCCAATATTTTCTGTACTGCTTTGTGGAGAAGACTAAGACATTTAAATTTGTCTCTTCCCCAGTGCTGCTTAAAATCCAATGTACAGTACCAACCACAATCAAATACACACACAGCAACTGATGTTCCTTCTTGTGTTTTGACTATTGGCCAGTTATAGGGTCAGACCACCCAAAATTGATCTTTGATTTTGGCAGATGCTTGAGATTTAAACCACCTGGCTATGTCTTATCTCTATTGAAGACACTAGTAGTGAGATATCAGCACTTGAGGCCCTTTCCCTGCCGCTATGCATTATCCCTTTCAGATGGAGAACCTGTCCCTACACTAGCCACTCACACAAGGTGCACCAAACCAGGGAGCCAGATTCATAAATAGGCCCTGCCCTGACCCAAGATGGCCGCTGTGGTCACGTGGGGCAGCGGTGTCCATTTGGACAGCTATCCCCCTGGTGACCGCAAGAAGTCATAGAGGTATCAAGTTACTACGACTTCCTTCGCCTTCTGCATTGCTGCTTCGGTCGAGCACCACCTTCATTGGGGAATACAGACTGCACCTGCCTACAGACAAACAAAGTTTGTATTATGGCAAAGAGATCTCGCAGGGCTCCTTCATACAAAATGCTGTGACCTTCAATTTTCTGAACTGGACAAACACAGGTCCCTGCTAGGGTACATAGAAAAACAATTGTTTTCTTTGTGCCCAGTTCACAATGCCAGAAGGTATGGTGCAGTGAGCTGCCGTAAAATGAACTGAAAGGTACTGCGTGTCACCACAACCCAGCTTGCTGCAATACGGAGACCTGAATTAAGTGTCACTTTGTGACACTTCAAATAAAGTTTAAAATAAAGGAAATTAAAAGAAAACCTTCACTGCAGCGTACTGCCCCTGGGCTGACATCAGCCTGCATGCTAAAAGTGATCATTTTAGCACTCAGTGCTGTGTGAATGAAAACTTAGTTATATCTCTTTGGGTAGACTTAGTATTTAATGCATCAGTCTATTTCATTACTGTGAGAGAAAGGACTTGTGTAGCACCACCCCCGAAGGAGCCGCTTGGTAAATTTGGATTCTCTGATCTTCGTCTCAACTCCAAGAATGACCTCAGCCCCTCTGACACACCTGGTTTAATAAAATTACTGCAAACACATTTAAGGACACATGTGGTAAATACCGTTATCCTGGCTGTGGATTATCACCAAAAATAGACACACACCTGGTAGTGATAAACAAGTTGAATATATTAGCATGGTTTAAAGCATATGGAAACTTACAACACTGTTAAACCTTGCTACAAATAACTAATACATTAGAAAAGACAACCTTCAATATTTAGCAACTGCAGGTATAGAAAGGGCAGTAATCTACGTGCCCTTAAAACAGGCGCTGAAAGGGAGGAGAGAAGACTTGTCAAGTTCTCAGCTCCTTCTGGGCCACAAACACCTTTGAGAGGCAAACACACAACAAAAATAAAAAGGTTACACAAGTACAGTAAGCACAGTTATGTGTAAGCACACTGTAATGTGGCAGGTCCTGAGGTGAAGAATACTAGTGTCTTCTGCTAGCAAACGGTGGGTCCCTTGTTTTAAGAGAAGGTTTAAACAAGCTAGCATGGAGCAGTAATCCTCTAGAATGTTCTGTTAGGTAGAGATTTAAAAGGGAAAACTACTAAAGATGGCTGCTCTAAACAAGCATCCCGTGACACTAAAAAGGGAAATTGCTGTCTGCATGCAGTGTCAGTATGGTGTCAAGAAGGATGTTGGGTTTACACCCACTCACCAGTCCTTTGTGCGATGACACAACAATAGTCCCAGGTGCTGGTTCAGGCTCCTGATGCTCCTAGCGATGTTGTAAGGCACTGAATCTCTTGCTGATGGCTGATTGAAATGACTGGTAGCGAAAATCGCAAGGTAAACAGGCAGTGGCCAATCCAATACCTGGATGGGTATCTCAATCCCTGAGAGGCCTGGGTCCTCTCTGCTGAGCTGAGTGGTGCTGGGCTGCTGAGTAGGGTCCCTGGACTAAATAGTAGTGGACCATGTGGCTGTCCTGGCTCCTGGCTCCCCTCAGGCATCCTCACTGCTCCGTCTCCAGGTAACACTCTCCTGGCAGTCTCTGGAAAAGCTTGGCTTTCTCCCCCTCTGATGCTGCCAGAATCTCTCTCTCTCAGTCTCCTCAGTCTCAGCGGTTTTCCTCACACCTGTGACCTCACCACACTCTCTCTCTCTCTCTCTCTCTCTCTCTCTCTCTCTCTCCTCAGACCGCTCTCCTTATTCTTCATACAGATTCTTTTTCCGGGCTTCAGGATATCCCCCTCCTCTGATGGGGCTAACAGTCCCTGGTGTCAGCGTGTGTCTCTCTCCTCACTCTGGCACCTCAGTTCCTCCCCCTCACACACTCCTCCTCTCCTCACTGTTAAGTGTCACTGTGTCCCAGCGAAGGACTTTCTGAGCCTTGGTGTCCCCCTCTCTTTTAAGCAATCTCCTCTCTCTCGTGTCAGCACTCTCTCTCTTTTTTACCTCAGTACTTTCCTCTCTTCTGTCCCCTCAGCACTTCCTGAAATTCCCCCTTTTCCCAGTGTTCTCTCTCTCTCTCACTTTTCTGGAAGGACCAGTCAACATCTCTCTGTCTCCATCTTGTGGCCAAAAGGAGAAATTGTATTGCAACATGCCTGATACTACTGGGTGGGGCATTCACAGGCTTGCCATGTAAAAAAATGGAATTCACACTTATGCAAACTTATCTGCATTTACTGTGTAAAGCAGACATTCTTAACCTTTTTAAGATCACAGATGCCCAGTGAATTGTGCTAAATGTCCCCACACCCTCTTCACTAGATTGTCAAAAACACCAAGCCTATTAGGTGTCAGTGACTACCAAAGATTTCTATAGCTTGATTTGGTTTCAAGTGGTTGTTAAGCCAATCTAACCTGTATACACCATCGGCACTGCCTCCTATTGTAGTATCCCCCTCTGTGTGTGATTTATAAAAATAAATGCTGCAAATACCTCATTTCACTTTCTGAGATTGCGATCACATGACCAGGCAGCTTTCTCCTTTTCTCCTCTCAGAGATGCAGCGGGTGGGGCTGAGATTCCTCTGCTGATGTCAGTCTGGAGGGGAGGAGGAGAGAGCTGGCTGGTCATGTGATCACAATCTGGGCTCTTAAATTAGGTATTTACAGCATTTATATTTATAAATCATTCACAGAGGGGATACTGCAATAAGAGGCAGTGCTGATGGTGTATACAGGTTAGTGTTATGAGAGCAGCAGGAGGGGGGAGGGGCAGCTCACACACAGACAGACAGGGGAGGGGGGGGTGGACACAGGAGCAGAGAAGAGAGCAGATAGGAGGCTGCTGATGACAGAGGCATGTAAACTGACCATGGTGTCAGGGCTTAGCAGCCATGATACACCATAGTCAGTTTACAGAGGGGTGGGGAGAAACTGTCAGGATTAGCCAGGTTTTTTAGGTATTGCAGGGGGCAAAATGACACAGGACAAGCACTGTGTCATATAACATGCTTTAAAGGAGCAGGACCTTTTTTGCTACAACTACTGTGCTTTTTGCAGTTGTTTTTGTACAGTCAAGTTTGAGGTATAGATGCTGACAATGTTACTCACATGTCATCTGTCACCAGTCAATTTCTCCACTTTGATTTCAGGTTTAGAGAATCCCCTTTCTTTTTTTTTTAATTATTTATTCAGAGATCTTGTCTTTGAAGTGCGAGAGGAAACCACAGTTCCCTAAGGAAACCCATGCAAGCATGGGGAGAACATGCAAACTCCATGCAGATGGTGTTCTGACCAGGATTCAAATGGAGGACCCCAGTGCTGCAAAGGTAGTAGTGCTAACCACTAAGCCACTAAGCCAGGGTGCTGCCTACTATGAACTGTAAACTTCTGCATTATGTATTTGGAACCACCTGTGGAGTACATCAAACATCTAGTAAGACCAAAACATGAACTTCATATATAATCCTAAAAACGGCACCGCTGTAATAAAGTCAGTGCAATCAATACTTTTATAAACTCAGTGCTACTAATCTGGCAGGCTTCTCACATTATATCTGGGATGAACTACAACCCTCGTGTGTGACAGACGTACAGAGTGCAGTGTCTGGCCCACAAAACACACTGGCTTTCATTTTTCTAGTCTTTTATGTAGGGCCATTTAAGGGCTAAGATACCATCAAGGATAGGGATAAATTTACTAGGGCAGCCAAGATGTACAAGATGAATGTCAGCATGAAAATTAGAGTCACTCGGTGGATAAGCTCCGTCCCCAGAGGCAGTTCAAATGCAAAATGTTCACATTCAGCTGAAGTATATGTTTTAAAAGAATACATTCCATCATCTCTAAATGTGTCTCTTGTGACTTAAATAATGTTTTCCTTGTAGTTATCATCTAAGGAATGTGTGTTTTTTTAAACAGGATTCCTTTTCAAAATTATTAGTTTCATCTGGAACACAGTGATCAACTTTCATTTCCTTGCTTGAATTAACCTGGCTTGAATTAAATAAGTGAATTTAAGCACGAAAGTAACATTACATGGTGCTGCCCAATAGACTACGACAGGATAAAACAGTCAACAATGAAGAAAAATACATTCTCAGAATTGCCAGCTCTTTGGGCTCATAGAGTATAGGAAAGGGCATGCAATCAAACCAGATGTCATATTTTACTTTTACAGTTCTTGTAATGTAAATTGTGGTTAGTTACTAAAAGTTACTGTGCGCAGGCTCTTTTGGTCTTAAATAACCCTACGTGTATCCCCACTGTTTGATAATTATTTGTTTTAAGGCCTGGTTCACATCTATTCAGGTTGCAGTTTGCATATTCCAGGTGCATTTTGCGTTTTTCAATGCACATTTTTGATCCATTGAAGTCTATGTAACCATAAGCCAGAACAAAGTCCCTGGCCCTTTCCATAAAATGGACAGATGTGAACGTGACCCATAGAAACCATGTTAAATGGACTGTAGTGTGTTTCTGCAAAACTGAAAATGCACTAAAAAATGCATAGGTGTGAACCAGGTCTAATAGTGATTTCAGCACACTGCATCAGAAATATGTTTCGACATCAACTGATACAAAGAAATTGTTCTTGTTATATTTCAGTGCTGTGATTCCCCTTCTTAGTAGTTCAACCACTTAAGGACCAGCCACCACAGTTATTCTGGGGCAATGTGGCTTGATCCCGCAAATCGGCGTATGTGTACGTCGACTCGTACACAGAGATTTGTGGGCGCTCACTCGTTTCCACTGGCCACCTGTGTACTCTATTGCCTTTTGTTGGTGTTCTGGCATCTGCTTTTGCTTACCTGTACCTTAACACATCCACTGCAGGCTTTTTGCTGTCTTTCAGTGGTCAGGATTAGGCAACACACAGAGTTCGGGGGTCAGGATTAAGTAATACACAGAGTTTAGGGGTTAGGATTAAGTAATACACAGAGTTTGGGGGTCAGGATTAAGTAATACACAGAGTTTGGGGGTCAGGATTAAGTAATACACAGAGTTTGGGGGTCAGGATTAAGTAATACACAGAGTTTGGGGGTCAGGATTAAGTAATACATAGAGTTTGGGGGTCAGGATTAAGTAATACACAGAGTTTGGGGGTCAGGATTAAGTAATACACAGAGTTTGGGGGTCAGGATTAAGTAATACACAGAGTTTGGGGGTCAGGATTAAGTAATACACAGAGTTTGGGGGTCAGGATTAAGTAATACACAGAGTTTGGGGGTCAGGATTAAGTAATACACAGAGTTTGGGGGTCAGGATTAAGTAATACACAGAGTTCGGGGGTCAGGATTAAGTAATACACAGAGTTTAGGGGTCAGGATTAAGTAATACACATAGTTCAGGGGTCAGGATTATGGAACAGACAGATTTCAGGGGTCAGGATTATGTAACACACAAATGCTCAGGGGTCAGGATTATGTAATGCATGGAATTCAGGGATCAGGATTTGGTAATGCACAGAGTTCAGGGGTCAGGATTATGTAACGCAGAGTTCAGAGATCAGGATTAAACTGGTTGTAATCTCAGACATGAAAAGTGAACAAAGTACATCCTTCTATAGTGTGTACTAGACTGAATCTAAAGCACCAAGTCTGATTCTTCTCTGACCTCTGATCCCTTGGTTATCTGCATGAGTCACCAGTAGAACTCTGAGACCCTGTTCACACTTGAGCATTTCTCAGCTCGAAGCTCAACGCTCAGAGACACTCAGCAAGCAAAATCCCATTTATTTAATCCACCCCTCTTCACGTTTGAGCATTTTGTCATCTGTAGCAAAATGCTTGTTGTTCAAAAAAGCTTATTTTCATGCAGATTTCGGCTTTTTTTTTTTCCCCATAGATTTTAATGAAAAACACCCGAACAGTGAGAAATTTGTGTTTTTTCAGGCATTTTCAGCTCAAACAGCAGCTCCCCTCCTTTTCTACCATTAATCCACACCTTACACAGGTTTCTATTGGCCACAGCAAAATAGACAAAATAAAAACTGTCTATAATATTTGCAAATCTGCTAAAAAAAAAAAAAAAAAAACGCTCAAAAACGCCTGAAAAAAAACCACTTGAAAAAACACCTGAAAACGCTCAGCTCAAGTGTGAATGTAGCCTTAGCCGACATCTCAGTTATCCCCCAGAGGAAGGCACGAAACCCCTGTGCCGAATACGCGTCGGGGAGGGGTAGGACGGAGCTGTCAGCAGAGGAGGAGGATTGCACATGCCATACCGCACGCCATACGATCAGCTGCTTATTATTTTACCTGTACAGTCTGGTGCACTATAGCACCCATCTAATGTGAGTACCCTCTTGGAGGGCTTTATTCTTTAATAAATGTCCTGGCTATATTGCACTATGGAGTCCCTCTGTTTGTTTTTTCTATGATTTTGGATCTTGGTTTTACCTGAGAGGAGTGTTTTTGCATCATTGTAACCTGAGTGAGCCTAGCAGTTTCACCTGAGAGGAGTGTCTTTGCATCATTGTATCCTGAGTGAGCCTAGCAGTGGCCCCAATGCTTATTTTGACACAGTTTAATTACTGTGTCACACGACTGAAGGTGAGCGCAAGCACATGTGGGGTGTCACGGGAGAGCACAGTTTTCACGTGTTGTGATTTATACACCCATCAGAAGAAGCATGATGTATACTCATTTTATGGACACTGTTTATTCACGTTTTTTGTGATTTGTATTTAATAATTGGGATATACACTCATTTGTCACTGGAAAGTGTTTTGATATTTATATTTCAGCACGTTGCACTTTTATTAGTTATTACCACGATTGCACCTTTATATGCACTTGGTGGTTTATCATTTATAGTTATTTGCATTATATTTTACCTGTATGGTTTTATTTATCACATTATATGTGTTTTATATGTGAAAGTATTTATTTTTTTTTTTTTATATATTATATACCGTATTTATCGGCGTATAACACGCACTTTTTTCCCCTTAAAATCAGGGGAAAATCGCGGGTGCGTGTTATATGCCGATCCCCTGCGGTCCTGACCTGTCAGAACGAAAAAATCGCTGACCGCGATTTGAAAATGGCGCCGCCGGCGCCGAAATACACAGTGCCGGTCCTCGGCTCTTCTCGGCGGCTTTCGGTTTCACTCGAGCGCCGCCCGAACCTAGCCGAGTATACTCGGCTAGTTTCGGATAGCTCCGCTCACCGTCCGAGTGGAACCAAAAGTAAACGAGAGCCGCCTAGAAGAGCCGAGGACCGGCTCTGTGTATTTCGGCGCCGGCGGCGCCATTTTCAAATCGCGGTCGGCGATTTTGAAGCTCAGAGGCTTCAGCAAGACTGCACTGGGGCAAGGCTGGACTGGGGCAAGGCTGGACTGGACACTGGGGAAGGCTGCACTGACATGGCTGCACTGACATGGCTGCACTAGCAAGGCTGCACTGACAAGGCTGCACTGACAAGGCTGCACTGACAAGGCTGCACTGACATGGCTGCACTGACATGGCTGCACTGGCAAGGCTGCACTGACATGGCTGCACTGGCAAGGCTGCACTGACATGGCTGCACTGAGAAGGCTGCAATGATGGGCATTTAAATGTAAGTTTTTTTCCCTTCAACTTCCCTCCTAAAAGTTTTTTTTCCTTAAAATTCCCTCCTAAATTGAGGTGCGTGTTATACGCCGGTGCGTGTTATACGCCGATAAATACGGTATTTTATATGTGACACTATACTAGCGCGGGCACATTTACTATTTTATATCTATTTACTCGCAATGAAACGTGGTTCAGTGCTTGCAGCTTAAATAGTTTACTCCTTAGAGGCATTAGTCCATCTGTGGCTCGCAAGACACCTATATTTTATCTCAGCAACAGCAGCTTTCATGTTTTTTGCAGCAGAGGTTGCTATTAGATGTATACATTCTTGATTATAGAAATTGCCACCCTGCTTCAGTTATTATGAGACATTTTATTAATGAACATTTGAGGATGCATAACATCTAAATCAATAACTTTTACATGGTTGTTTTAGTGCAGGATAGGACAGCTGCCGTGTCTGCTTTAGTCTGTTCTAACATACATTTCTAATTGTCTAATATTGATAACCATTCTTCTATCAGTGCAGTCAGTGTTATTCATTTACTCCATAGGCAAAACAAAAGAGATTCCTCCCAACATTCTTTAGAAAATATATACAAAATGAAATCAATATGTTAGTACTATAACGTTGACTACCAAGATATTTACATTCTATTGACTCAGATTTATAAGATAAGTGCATTATCCAAATATTAACACTTAACTTAAAATAAAATGGGCCTACACAAACTGAATTATTCACTCAAGCCATGGCTTTTACTAAGCATTCAGGTTTACAAAATAAAACAACTTTTCCTTATTAAAAAGGGATGCTTAAAGTGAATCTAAACCCAAGAAAAAGTTAAGCATTGCAGCTTACTGGTCTTTAGAAGTGGTGACTGCATTTGTTTTTGTTTTATCATCTGTTTTCCTTATTTTAACCTCGTAATCCTGTCATTAATCCATTTTCTGTCCTAGGGTGACAACCAATTTGAGCAGTCACCCTAGAACTGAGAGTGTGCTAGGACTACATAACACTGTGCTAGGGCAACATAATACCTCCCACTCTTCTCTACAACAGGGGGAGGTGCTTTGTAGGCTACAGAGATAGCAGGGAACAATGCTAACTGATAACAGTTAGGCCCCTTTCACACGATCGGACCGTTCAGGTCCGCCTGTCAGTTTTGATGGCGGACCTGAACGGGCGCTCCATGTTAGTCTATGGAGCGTCGGATGTCAGCGGAGACATGTGCGCTGACATCCGACCCCGTCCGATCCGCTAAAAGAAGACGGATGGCTCTACGTCCAGGTCCGTCGCTGGCGGATCGGATCGGGTGAGATCTGATGAAAACAGACATGCTGTCCGTTTTCATCCGATCCCTCCATAGGCGGCAGAGGGCCTGACAAGCCCCTCCCCGCTCAGTGAGCAGAGAGGGACCTGTCATCCGCCGGCTCAGCGGAGATCAACGGAGAGATCTCCCGATGAGCCGGCGGACTGAGGCGGGCTCCGTAGAAACGGAGTCCGCCTTGTGTGAAAGGGGGCTTAGGCCTCATGCACACTGGACGTTTTTACAATTGCTGTTTTTGGCTTCAGATGTTTTTTTTCTGCAGTCAATAAACTCTCCAGCATGTTATCTTATGTGTCCATGCACACATAGGCTGTTATCAGCAGTTTTTGGCAGGGGTGTTTTCTAGCTGGGAAAAAAAACAGAACTAGTGGGTTTTGAGAGTTTTTCAACTGTAAAAACGCTCTTACTTTGAAAAAAGCCGAAACCAGCTTAGAAACTTCAAAAAACTCTGAAAAACACAGCTATTCAGCGTTTATCAGCAATTTTGAGCCATAAGCTTTTATGGGAGTATAGTTTTGCAAAAAAAATGCTACAGCTAAAAAATGCTGAAAAACGCTACTACAAAAACGCTGAAAAAAATCACTCTACGGGTACAGCTTTCTACAGCTGATGTTACTGGCTTTTTTATAATGTCCAGTGTGCATGAGGCCTTAGCGAGAACTCAAAATTAACAGCTCACAAGATTTCTGGTTGGGTGAACAATGATTTATTTTCCTTTTTTCACTTCTCGAACAGATATAATAAAATGCTTTCAGTTCATATTTAACCGAACACAAGGAAGCAAATAAGAAGATGTATTACTAAAGTTTACATATACGTTAACCACTTGCCGCCCGACTCGTTCTGGGAGGCCATCATATGACGTCCACACCGCCATCATTTGACGACCACTCTCGTGCACCCCTGGGGGCACGACGATCACGGCCGCGCCGTGTTGCTAGGACACAGTGCGACCCCGATCTGTGTAAAGAGCCGCGGCCACAGCTCTTTAACCATGTGATTGCCTGTGTCCAGTCACAGCCGATCACATGTAAACACGGAGATGCCGGTAATCGGCGCTCCTCGCCTCACGCTGACAGAGTTTGAGGAGAGGAGAGCCGATCAGCGGCATCTCCTCACAGGGGACAGCTAGGTATGTAATCAGATTACAATTAAGTGCCCATCAGTGCCAGCAATGATTGCCCACCACTGCCAGCAATCAGTGTTAACCAGTGCCCAGAAGTGGCACCAATCTGTGCCCATAAGTGCCAGCAATCAGTGCCCACAAGTGCCAGTAATCAGTGGTGGCTATCAGTGATGCCCATCAATGCTCATCACTGCTGCCCATAAATGCCCATCAGTGTCGCCTATCCGTGCCGCTTATCTGTGCCCACCAGTGCTGCCTATCTGTGCCCACCAGTGGTGCCTATCTGTGCACACTAGTGCTGCCTATCTGTGCCCAGTGCCCACCAGTGCCACCCATCAGTGCCGCCTATCAGTCGCCTATCAGTGCTCATCAGTGCCACCTATCAGTGCCCATAAGTGCGGCATATTCGTGCCTCCTCATCAGTGCCACCTCATCAGTGCCCATAAGTGTCAACTCATCAGTGCCCATCAGTGCAGCCTATCAGTGCCCATAAGTGCCGCCTTATGACGCCCATCAGTGAAGGAGAAAAATTACTTATTTACAAAATTTACTGACAGAAAATAAGAAAAAAATTTTTTTTTAGGAAAAAATAAAAAACCCAGGAGTGATTAAATACCACCAAAAGAAAGCTCTATTTGTGTGAAGAAAATGATAACAATTTCACATGGTTACAGTGTAGCATGACTGCGCAATTGTCATTCAAAGTGTGACAGCGCTGAAAGCTGAAAAATGGCCTGGGCAGGAAGGGGGTAAGTGCCCTGTATTAAGGTGGTTAAATTAACCAAATTTGAAAAATCAAACTGAGAAATATCTGAGTATAGTTCCCTGAAAGCAAAACACATTTTTATAGCAAATTTTTTTCATTAGAACATTTACCATTCTAAAAATAAGCAAACTCTATATAGATTTTTTTTTAAACAACTGATTCTAAGGAGGAAAAATATATTTAAAAGATTACTTGCTGTAACTGGGATGAACATTTGGTTCTGGCAATCTAACAGAGAAATTAATTTGTAAATATATGATCTTGTTTGGGTTCAAAACAGGAACCTGTGAAATTCTGTACTGTTACCCTGACTGCTCCTTTTTGTTTTTTTTATATATACATATATCACTTCTGTATGTCATATATCCATCTGTGGGTCCCCTGTTTGTTCTCTGTCTATCTAAGGTTTGTGCCATCTTCTCTCATTGTAGATTGTCTCCCAGCAGATCCCTATGTATTTATACCTGTGCCTATTTATAGCCAAGTGTAAAGCCTCATACACACGATCGGACTTCCATCGGACTTTTCCATGGATTTTTGTCCGAAGGGGTGTCAGCAGTGAACTTGTCCTGCATACACATGGCAGAACATTTTCAGCCAACTTTTACCAAATCACATGGTTTTTCAGCTCTTTACCGCCAGACTTTGGGCAACTTTTGCTATTGTTGGCTGATGACTAGCATTGGTTCTGAGCATGCGTGTTTGTACTTTGGACTTTAGTCCGATGGACTTGTGTACACACGATTGGATTATCCTCCAACGGACATTTTTGTCGAAAAGTATGAGAGCATGCACAGCGAACATTTGTCAGTTGAAAAACCAACAATTGTCCAATGGAGCATACAGACGGTCGGATTGTCTTATAAAACGGGTCAGTTGGACCGTTGTTGCAGAAAAGTCCGATCGTGTGTATGGGCCTTTAGGCTTCATGTACACTTGCTGCTGGTAAACGGACGTTTAGGAGCAGTTGGGCGTTTTTTTCAGCTGCCCCTGAGCTCTCTTCTATGTTATATTATCAGTACATGTACACAGGGTCTTTTATAGATGTTTCTAGGCAGCTGAGTTTAGAAGCATTTTTTGGAAAGCAAAAAAATGCTACTAGGACAGATGTTCAGAGGCATTTGAAATGCCAAATGCCTGTAACAGCTTTTAAACGCATGTAAACGCGGTAATTCGCGTTTAGCCGCATTTCGTTTACAGGCATTTTTAATTTTTGGCTATTTAAAAAAAAAAAAAGAAAAACACTTCGCAAACGCGACATGTAAACGCAGCAAAACTGTGGTTTTTAAATGTCGGTTACAATCTGTCAAGTTAAATCGTTCAGGGAAGGTTGTAAAACGTCCCGTGTACATTAAGCCTAAGAGCTTTCACTCATTAATCCTGTAATTTGTCCATGCCTTCAGTCTTCTGTGTCTTTTAGTATTGCTGTCAGCTATCTTTGGCTTCTATGTTACAGTATGTTCTGCCTGGAGTCTTAACAATTAAAGCTGAATTCCAGGAATTCAACCACTTTGTGAAAAGCGAAGGCACACTATGGGGTTGATTTACTGAAAACTGGAGTGTGCAAAATCTGGTGCAGCTCTGCATAGAAACCAATCAGCTTCCAGTTTTTTGTTTTTTTTTTGTCAAAGCTTAACTGAACAAGCTGAAGTTAGAAGCTGATTGGTTACCATACACAGCTGCACCAGATTTTTCACTCTGCAGTTTTAGTAAATCAACCCCTGTGATTTAAGTCCAAATAGGTGCATGACAATGTTTTCCTAGACCTCTCTCTATTATATACATCTAATGCCCTGTACACATGACCGGTTAATAAACTCTGAAGGTTTTTCCGACAGAATTCCGCTTAAGCTGTCTTGCATACACTCGGTCACACCAAACTCCGACCGTCAAGAATGAGGTGACGTACAACACGTATGACGGGACAACACGTACGACGTCTCGTACTTGCTTCAGAGCATGCATCATTTTTGGTACGTCGGAACAGCATACAGACGAGTGGTTTTCCCAATAGGAATTTGTTCCGTTGGAAAAATATAGAACATGTTCTCTAAGTCCGTCTGATGGGGCATACACACGGTCAGAATATACGATGAAAAGCTCCCATCGCACTTTTTGTGTGTATGGGGCATAACAAGTTTATTCCTCTGCTTGAGAGAAACTCCAGGATCTGAGGAGAGAAGCATACTGAGCAGCTATGCCCGCACCTCCCCTCTGCTACCCATTCACATTGAATGAGTTCACATAATACAATGGCTTCTGTGATTGGGCAGGAGTACAGAACAATAAGGCTGGGTTCACACCTCCAACGGATGCAGCTCGCAGCAGGGGTCCAGTGCGTTCCTGTTGTCCGTTTCAGGGACGAATCAGGGACAAATTTTTGCCTGAATTCGGCCCTGAAACGCAGCCAAAGACTCACAGTGTTCCTGTGCAAGCCGCTTCACAGCCGCAACAGAGATATGTGAACCGGCTCCATAGAGAGCCGGTCACAATCTCCTGTCATGTGAATTGGATGCGGTAAAACACATATCCAATTCGCATAGGTGTGAACCCAGCCTAAAAAAGGTGCAAGAGCTGCCTGTTTGGTTTAAGGAACCTATTAGGGGGCAACCCTTCCAGTTGAGCCTATACCTCTCACAATAAATATATACAGTATATAGTAAAATGTTTTTTTTTAAATTAACCCAAAACCACCAGTTTTGCCTTACCATTTTTTTAGAATACAAACAATAAGAAGTTCCTTCATCATGGATAGGAAGCTCCCCAAATTCATGGAGTAAATAATGAAGGCATTATATGCTAGGGTTAGAAGTAGAGATGGGATCGGGTGTGTTCGAAATCCCACGTGCCTGATCCCGCCAGGAATCCAACACTGCACACGGCTAATCACAGGCAGTGAGACATTTCCCAGTTCACAGCTGCACAGATCGGGAAATGTCTCACTGCCTGTGATTAGCCAGTGTGCAGTGCCACCTTCCTGGCAGAATCGGGCATGTGGGATTTTCGAACACGCTCCAGCCCATCTCTAGTTAGAAGAGGTACACTAGATTTATACAGCTTATCTGGAAAACCATTAAAACAGTGTTTAGGAAAGCCATAAGTTTTAATAATAACTTCCAGAGCAATTGTAGGTTCAAGGTCTCTACAATCCTTTTTACCTGGCTTAGAAAATTATATTTTTTTAAACACATTTCTTATAACATATAAATATATTTTGCAGACAATATGCACACTGAGTAGAATTATGTATAAGTCTGCAAATATTCTTTTTATCAGGATTAGTATACAATTTTCCTTCAGACCTCACACTGCTCAGACACCCTTTATGCCTTTTATGTCTCAGAACAATAACGATACAGTTGACCATTTGACCTAAATTATTCTATTTCCCGTAGTCTCCCTGACGGTATTCCCGAGTGTGGCTCGGGGTTAAATTTTAGTCCCATTAGCGGTAACCCCGAGCCACACTCGGGATTACATTGCAGGATCCTGGTGCGGCATTACTTACCTTGTCCCCAGGATCCTGCGATGTTCCCCGCTGTGTCTGCGGGTTCTGTCTCCTTCTAAGCCTCTCCGTGCCAGGCTCCGTTCCCTGCGAGCGTTGCGACGCACGGGGGCGGAGCCTGGCAGCAAATTCAAAAAAATGTACAAACCATAACACATACAGTACTGTAATCTTACAGATTACAGTACTGTATGAAATTATTTCACATCCCTTTTGTCCCCAGTGCTTTGGCCCATGCCCTGCATGCAGTTTTATGTTATATATACTGTTCTTTCTGCCTGGAAACTGGAGATTGTCCATAGCAACCAAAAAGTGTCCTTTTACGTCAATAGTGGCTTTAGACCAGCTAGAAAACAGCGATAGTAAATTAGAACACTTGCAGATTCGAGCGATAGTGAATCGTGGGGAAATTTATTTTATTATTATTATATTATTATTTTTTTTAATGATTTATATTTATTTATTATATTATAATTTATGTTTTTGTGTTTCAAACTTCATCATACCCGGGATATCTACTAGACTCTTGTTTGGACAGATTTAAGTGTGTTATTGTTAAGAATTACAGGCCTACAATATTAAATGCCAAATTTCCATGCAAAATAATTGTACCGCTTTCAGCACCTAAAATCCGAAATAATCATACCGCCAGGGAGGTTAAATAATTGTTGTTGGCTATACAGTTATGCTTTTGAATACTTATTTAAAATGAAGATTGCTTTCTCATAGAATTCATAGTATGGGGAAAAAAAGAATAGTATAGGAATAAAATGAGCATATATGAGATAAATGGAAACAGAAAGTGTAGCTGATATAGAAGTGTATAAGAGCAGGCATTAGGAAGAAAAACGTGGTGCACTACATAGACAACTGCTTTCCACATTGAAGGGTGTTTCTTCAAGGTGTATGGCTTGTAGTGTGCCACTTTTCTCTCTTTGCGTTGCTACAGTTTAGACAAAATAGGGCCTGGGGGTACACTGAAGAGACTGTGAGAGTAAAAGCCCCATTGTTCATATTCATGGCAGTAATACTACTGTGCAGTAATGTTGTCAGTGCCAGAAACGATAACCCCTAGCAATTAACCCCTGCACATGTCAGGGCCAGCAATGATAACCCCCAGCAGGAATTCCCAGCAAGCTTCAAGGGTCAGCAATGATAACCCACAGCAAAAACTACCAGCAATAGCCCCAGGAAATGTCAGGACAAGCAATACCCCCAGCCAGCAAAAAACTCCTATCCAATGGTAACAACAATCATTGGTGTAAGAAGGGTAGTATAAGTATACAGTAATAGTTTACTGACTGACTGGCCAGTATAAACTAAAGACTGAAAAGGTCAACACTACATAGCATATAGTGTGTAAAGATCAGGACTACAACATTAGTTGCTCAGTGTACTCCTTACATTGGTGTTTGGTGTGCTTCCTTGCACTGGTGATCAGTAGTGCATAGTGCACCCATCTTCATTGGTGGCCAGTGTGATCCCTTACAATGGTGGTCAGTGCTCAGCATGCCCCCTTTCATCCATGGTCAGTGTGCCCCCTTTATTGGTGGTCAGTGTTCCCCCTACATTGTGAACAAGTAATCATTTTCAGTCAGTGGCGGTCAGTGCTTTGTGTGCTTATTCATATTGCCAGTAAGTGCTCCATGTGCTTGCTTACAAGAAGAACCTAAGTCTGCACGCAATCATTATGACAGGAGGAGGATCTAGGGGAGAGTACAGTAGTGCAGAGTTCTTCAATAAAATAAAGGACAGTGGTGGTTGCCGATGGAGGTGTTAGGATAATTTTGGAGGGCACTATAACACACCCAATTATCCCCCTGAAGCTGCCACAGTCAGTGATTGTAAGAAAACAGTACCACAAAAATGAAAACTGGGTACAATACTTTTGTTGAGGAAGACCTGGATGCAGCCAACCAAGTAAACAATTACCTCTGTCTTCTCAGAAGTAAATGACACTAGGGTTTACGCCAGTAAATTTACTGACAGTTTGTAAAAATCTATAATTTTGTTACAAATGCCAGTAAATATCAGGGGCTGATAATTTCATGCTGTGTTGACTTTTTAAGTGTTAATCAAGCAAATGACTTTGATATAGGTCGGGCTTTTTTTCTCAGAGAATAGGTGCTGGAACTTCCACCTTCTGAGTCACTTCATGTCTCTGCCCCCTACCCACCTCCAAGCAACATCTCTTGGTTCCACCCCCACCCACCTCCCAGCACCGTCTCATTCAGAGAATACAAAGCCAAGTATGATTATGTCATGCTATGCTAAAGTAATTTGTATGGAAATTGGTAATGATAACAAGAAAAGCAGTACAATAGATCCCCTGCAGCCAGCAGCAATATACCCCACCCAGCAACAATAGGCCCCCCAGCAACATAGGACCCATGCAACAAAATATCACCCCGGCAGCAAAACCAGATCTCCCAGCGGCCGGCTTTAATAGATTCTCCAACAGCCAGAAACAATAGACCCCTCCATTAACAGTAGATCCCTTCCAGCAGCGGTTGACCCCCCAGCAACCATAGATCCCCCACCAGCAACAATAGGCCACCACACAAAAACAGATCCCCTCCAGCAACAATAGATCCCCCAGCAGCCAGCATCAGTAGACTCTCCAGGACAGCCCAGCACCCCTTGCCACTAGATACATTCAGTGCTGGAGGTGCCAGAACTGCGTTCCCCCGCGTTCCCGCTGAAAAAAAGCCCTGGGTATAGGTATTGTCAGTGTTTCCATATCATGTTTATATTGTTCAAATATTCACTGTGTTAGTTTTCAATAGGAGTTCTGTAATTTCTCAGGTTGCCAGCAAAAAATGTGCTCCGCCAGTAAACTTTCCAAGAGGTGCAATTTCAAAAATAGTTCCTACACTATTTTTTGCAATTTCATGTGTGACTTGCATTGACATCTGTGCATGAAATTGCACAGATGTCGGCAAGCTGCAGATGATCGCACTATCCTGTGGCTTTGAAGTAGCGTGGTTTCAAAGCCGCATGAATGGGGGCTGAAGGTTAAATTTCAGTGTTGATAGATGCAGAAGTAGTAGATTAACTGGCTTGCTTTAACCCCCTCATGCCTAAGCCTTTTTCTGACATGTGTTGCTTACAAGTTGAAATCTGTATTTTTTGCTAGAAAATGACTTAGAACCCCCAAACATATATATATTTGTAGCAGAGACCCTAGAGAATAAAATGGCGATCATTGCAATATTTTATATCAAACTCTAGTTGCGCAGCGGTCTTTCAAATGCAATTTTTTTTTGAAGAAATACACTTTTATGAATTTAAAAAAAAAAAAAAAAAAAAGTTAAGTTAGCCCAAATTTTTGTATAATGTGAAAAATAATGTTACACTGAATAAATAGATGCCTAACATGTCATGCTACTGTACTTAAAAATCTCCATAGGCAACGCTTTAAACATTTCTACAGGTTACCAGTTTAGAGTTACAAAGCAGGTCTTGTGCTAGAATTATTGCTCTCGCTCTAACGATTGCAGCGATGTCTCACATGTGTGGTTTGAACACTGTTTACATTTGCGGGCACAACTTACGAATGCATTCGCTTCTGCATGCGAGGAGGGAGGGATGGGGTGCTTTCATTTGTTTTCTTCTTTTTTTTTTTTTTTTTTTTTTTTCTTTTTTTTTACAGTCCCTTTAAAAAAAAAAAATTCTGATCACTTTTATTGCTGTCACAAGGAATGTAAAAATCCCTTGTGACAGTAATAGGAAGTGACAGGTACTCTTCTCTTTATGGAGGGATCTGGGGTCTATAAGACCCCAATTCCCTTCTTTGCACTTAAAAGCATTTGAAACGCCAAGTTTGGCAGTTTTAAATAGTGTCATTTTTATAATTTTGGCGCCTTTAAAGCTCTAGTAATCAGGAAGTGATGTCATGACTTTGCTGCCAGATTACTAGATCCGAGACATTATGAAAGCTGATTCCGGCATCGTTCAGGTCTCCAGCCAGTCAGTGAACTAGCCCGCTGGTCGTTTGGGCCTTCCGGTGGGACGGGGGGGGGAGTCCCCTCCCGCTGCTTGTGATAATGATCGAACGTCTGCTTAGCCACATTGGTTGTTATCACAATAAAGCCCACTGTCTGCTCTAAAAAATGGTACTGGTGTGATGCCTGCAAATGCAGGCATCACCCTGGTACAACCCCTTCAAGCCGAAGGCCACATATTTGCGTTAGGTCTTCATTAAGGGGTTAAGCTTGATAAAGCAATAGTTTTGATGATGGTATTCATTCCAGAGTTCTAAGAGAACTTTGAGGTATAGCTATTGAACTATTAACTGATCCTTTTAACCAATCTCTGTCTTGTATGTCTATTGGCGGAAAAAATAAGGGTGTGCAATAGGTTTGATTTTCCTAGATGTGTCTGTTAAATGAAACATGATTTGGCATTGCTTTAAGAATGATCAAAATAGTGGAAACTGCAGTTCAGTGTATCGAAGTGTAAACTAATGCACCTAGAGAAAAAGTATCCTCTGATATATTACAATATTGAGGGTACAGTTTTGGCAAGAACTACAGAGAAAAAAAGAGTTGGGGGTACTTATTTTAGAAAATTGAAAAGTTAGCAGTGTGACCTGCCAGTTGGGAAAGCATACGGAATTCTCAGGTGCATTGCTAGAGTGATCATCAGCAAGAGGTAGAAGGTCATTCCCATATATAGAGCTCATGTAGAATACTGTGTCCTGTTCTGGAGACCTCACATAAAAAAATGGGAAACATTTTAAGAGAGACTACAAGAACTTCAGACGGGTGTAAATAAGGTTCAGGAGGGCAGTACTTTCAATTAAATCCTATGCTAAAAGATGAGCTAGGCGTCCTTTGAACTCATCTCTATCCAAACTCTGAAGTTTGAACTCTGTGTTCATTATTCATTCCAAAAAACTGCAGGTTGGTCATTGCCACTCTGCAGCTCAAGAAAAAAAAGAAGTGGTTGCAGAGCTGTTATGAGATGGACTGCAGCTCATTGGATGAGGAAAAAAAGCCTGGCTTCGGAGTTCGGCTAGAGATTCACTCAAGCTCATCACCTAATACTGTATACCTAAGATTAAGAACTCAGGAACACGACCTTAAACTTCAGGAGCACCATTCAAAACTAACCTTTGAAAGTATTAAAGGACAACTAAAGACAAAACTTTTTTTTTTTGTTTTGGATAGCGTAGAGAGGGATTAGAACACCGGTCAGTTGTTATTGCTGTCTGTGCCGCAGTTAGGAAGATACCCCCTCTCTATTTGTCCTGTTTACTTCTATTATCATTAAAAGTAAAAGAGATTATCAAATTTTGGGTTGTCCCCAGAAAAGTTATAAAGGGAAAATCTTCCAATGGGGACATTAGTTCTGGTGAACTGGGGGTCCCCAAGAAATTCTCTTCATTTGCAGGGATTTCCCCTCACTTTCTGTTTGGCTATGGGACAGGAAGTGAAGGGAAATCTCCACAATGGAACATAAATGGAGAAAAAGAATCTGACAGGGGTTATAACCCTCCCTTGCTCTATCCAAAATGAAAAAAAAAAAAACATTTTTCCCATAGTTCTACTTTAATTTAACCAAAAGTGTAGCTGAGATGTAATAAAAATAGTTATTTAAACAGAGGTCAATTTCTAAGGTATTGATTTATTTTAGAGCTTAGAGGTACCAGAAGGGGACATATACAATGTCTGGCTATCCCTCAAATATGTCAGCCATTCTGTGCGAGGGTGACCTCATTAGAACAGAAATGTACAAGTTGAAGGCAGCATTCTCCTTTAACAGCATGTCAGCAGTGCTGTGCCACCAGTCTGCTTTCTCTCTTACTTGGACTCCTGCTGAGTTTAACTATGCCTGATTCTTAATTACCAAACAGCTGTATATCCAGCAGGAGTTTGTGCACTGCTGACAGGTCCTGCCTGTCACACCATAACTAACATGTTATGTATGTGTTGTCATATGTAGCAGTTTATTTTCCTCACGCCAGAGACACTACTAGGTTACCACAAAAATCCAGTAGACCCTGTTTCGGACAGCTATTCAAGAGTTTCTGAGTGCACATTTAGAAAATGCTTTTATGTGAAGAGTGCTTCCCACTGACTTAAACAGCATGACGTTTTCATGTGGGTAAAAACCTTGTGAGCTGCCAAACTACTCCCCTAAAGTGAAAATCAAAAATCAAAATCAAAATAAAATAAAAAATAAATAATAAAAATAAACTAAAAAACAGCTGCCAACACTTCCCACACTTCCCCAGATATGACAATGCAAACCGATCTATCAAATGTGTGGCGCTTAAATAGCTATACAACTAATATACATGTGTAGCACAAATGCCAAAAATAATCAGAAAATATATCCTGTAATACAAAGGTAATTAATAAATGTCCAAAAACAATAATAATATAATATAATAAAGTGCTCGTGCTCCGTGTATTGCACAATGATCCTTAATAATGCAGTATCCTGTGATACAAGGGTAAAGTGTCCAAAAAAATATATATAAATAAAGTGCACATGCTCCGTGTATTGCACAAAAATCCTTAATGATAGTATTTCAAAAATCCATTATGAAAACATAAAACGTGATGATGGTGATGATATCTTTATGCAGTGTGCACACACCCTCCACCACGTTTTCATGCTGTGATTTTTAGATTAAGAAAAAGTGGAAAAAGGTTCATATAATTTCAGCCTAAGGCAGATTGCTCATGAAGATCTGCACAGCATTGTCTTGTTTAAAGCTGTCCATAGATGGTTGTAGAGCTGCACGATTCTGGCTAAATCACTATTTTTTTGCTTAGAATAAAGATCACGATTCTCGCGGCGTAACATCATCTTTTACATTATACAAAAGAAATTGGGCTAACTTTACGGTTTCATTTTTTTCCCAAAAGATTGCGTTTGAAAGACAGCTGCGCAAATACAGTGTGACATAAAATATTGCAACAACCTCCATTTTATTCTCTAGGGTCTGTGCTAAAATATATATATATATATATATATATATATATATATATATATATATATATATATATATATATATATATACACACACAATGTTTGGGGGTCCTAAGTAATTGTCTAGAAGTAAATACCGATTTTAACTTGTAAGCAACAAGTGTAAGAAAAAGGCTTAGTCTTTAAGTCTGGAGTCCCCTTCAGTCTGGATTTCGTCCTCAACACTCCACAGAAACTGCTCTCCTAAAATTAACAAACGATCTACTAACGGCCAAAACCAATCAACACTATTATGTAATCCTACTCCTGGACCTCTCTGCTGCCTTTGATACGGTTGACCACCCCCTCCTCCTCAAAAAACTCCACGACTTTGGTCTCCGTGACTGGTTCTCCTCCTACTTACCAACCACACGTTTAGCATTTCCTACAACTCTACTTCCTCTTCTCCTCTTCCTTTATCAGTTGGGGTCCCCCAAGGTTCTGTTCTTGGACCTCTCCTATTTTCAATCTACACCTCCTCCCTGGGTCAGCTGATAGCATCCCATGGCTTCCAATACCATCTCTACGCTGACAAAACCCAAATCTATTTCTCTACCCCTCAACTCACTACCTCTGTCTCCTCACGTACCATTAATTTACTATCAGATATATCAGTCTGGATGTCACACCACTTCCTCAAACTCAATCTATCCAAAACCGAACTTATAATTTTTCCTCCCCATATGCCCCTTCCCCTGATCTCTCGGTTAAAATTGATGGCACAACTATAAGCCCATCCCCACATGCCAAGGTTCTAGGTGTAGTCCTGGACTCTGAACTTTCCTTCAAGCACCACGTCCAATCACTGTGCAAATCCTGCCACCTCAACCTCCGCAACATCTCCAAAATACGCCCCTTTTTAACCATTGACACAACAAAGCTCTTAATTCACTCGCTGGTCATCTCTCGCCTCGACTACTGCAACTCCCTTCTCATTGGTTTACCTCTACATAGTCTATCACCTCTTCAATCCATCATGAATGCTGCTGCCAGACTCATCCACCTTACCAATCACTCTGTCTCTGCTACCCCTCTCTGTCAATCCCTCCACTGGCTTCTGGTCAGCCAAAGAATTAAGTTCAAAATACTAACAACTACATACAAAGCCACCCACAATTTAGCCCCCCAGCTACATCACTAGCCTAGTCTCTAAATACCAACCTACTCATTCTCTTCGTTCCTCTCAAGACCTTCTGCTCTCTAGCTCCTTTATCACCTCCTCCCATGCTCGTTTCCGGACTTTTCTAAAGCCTCTCCAATCCTATAAAATGCCTTACCCCAATCTGTCCGCTTATCTCCTACTCTATTAGCTTTTAGATGATCCCTGCATACTTATTGTAGCCATATTCATGCAATTGTGACAGAGAAAATTGAGTACTGTCCGTGATACTTTTTTTATTTGCACTAACATACAATTTTTCAGGACAAGCTTTCGGGGTATGTCCCCTTCTTCAAGGTCCAAGCAGTACTGATTCACAAATTTTTAAGCAGAATGTTAAAGAAGACAAAAAAAAAAAAAAAAAGAGACGATCCCTGAAAACCCTTCTCTTCAGAGAAGCCTACCCTACCCACACCTAACAACTGTTTTTTAATTTTCTCCATCAGCTCACCCCCCACAGTTATTACCTTTTGTTTCCACTTGACCCTCCCCTCTAGATTGTAAGCTCTAACGAGCAGGGCCCTCTGATTCCTCCTGTATTGATTTGTATTGTAAGTGTACTGTCTGCCCTGTTGTAAAGCGCTGCGCAAACTGTTGGCGCTATATAAATCCTGTTTATTATTAATAATAATAATAATAATAAGTGATTAAACTGACCTAATTTACAGACACATTTGCCGTTTTTTTGTTTTTTTTGACAGCTCTGAGCAGAGAATGGCTCTGCACTTGTTACATAGAATCATGAAAATGTTGGAATAAGATCGTGAGGGGGGTTGAATTGAGATCACAATTTTTTAATGATTAATTGTGCAGCTCTAAAAGGTTGCAAGAAAGAAAATCGATTGATTCCCCCATCAACACAGCTTGATGGGGGAATCCCTCCCACAGAGCCATTGTGATCTCCCGGCAGGGTGGGCCGGGGGAGCCATCCCTGCTGGGAGAACACAGTGACTACTCCTAGCGGCTATAATAGCCGTAATAGATGTAAAATCCGACAGGCTGGTTATAGCCAAGTTGATCGATCAAGTTGTGTACCTTCAGCCTGCCCATGCATGGTTCAAACTGTCAATGACTGGATTTAGGGCTGTAACACACTTTTGCTCTGCAGTACATTGCACACATTAGTGTGTTGTGGTGCCATTCATTTTCAATGGCATCCCAATGCACTAAGGCAACATAGCTCTGATGTACATGTGTTGCAGCACATAAAAAAAACACAAAAAATGCTGCATGGCCATTATTTGGTCTGTTCCTATGTGTTGGCAGCCCTGTCAGGGTCCATTTACACTACTGTGTTCAGTAATGTGCGGCAAGGTAGTGCATGTGTATGGATTATTTTTGGAGAATAAGGATGTTGTTTAGTGTCAATTTAAAGTGTTACTAAACCCAGGACCCTGCATTTACTATATCTGGTCTCCCACAGTACACAGAACATGGAAATGAAATGGTTTTTAGTAAATACAAACTGCTTAAGTAAATACCTTCTCTCATCAGGAGTATATAGCAGTCTTGTGACTTCTATCAGTGTCAGGTTAAAGCTTGCAGGAGGAGTTTTCATCCCCCCCCCCGGATTGTACTATGAGGCTGCAGGACCCCTGACCCTCTTTTTGGACAGTGCTGATTGGCCCTGTGCTGATCACATGCACTCTCCTAAGAAAAAAAAACTCTCTAGCAATACACATCAAACATGTGAAGCTTGCCCCCAAGGCTCTGTTCTATCAGCAGATAGAGTGGGTACAGTGAAAGAAGGGGAGGTTAAGAGCAGACAGGATCAAACAGCCTTTTTACACAATGCAGATGGTTAACACCTTAGGTTCCACAGTGAGTATAACAAGCATGTTTTACTGCAAATACAGACAGATTTCACTGTTGTGGGTTTAGTAAAACCTTAAAGCGGAGTTCCAACCGTTTGTGTTTTTCTTGATAAAATTACCCCCTTGATTGTCACCTCTCTTTCTTGCCAATCGTCACAATTGTTGCTATGGGAACTTCTTCTTTCAATCGGGGAACCAGGAACTAAAAATGGCGCTTATCGTTGCCTTGCATTGCGTCATTTCCTGTTTGGGAAAAACCGCAATGCTACCAGCCGGCGATGCCCATTGACTTTTGGGATTTATGACACTCATCTCCCAGGAGCAAATGCACAGCCGGAAATTATGTACATCGCCACAGTGAGGTACACAGGAAGAGGATACAAATGCCATTGAAAATAAGGTTAATCAATGGGGGAAAAAAAATGCCAATGCGTTTTTAGCAGTCTATAAAGAACGGGATGGCACAAAGTTGTAAAAGTGGCCAGAACTCTGCTTAAGCCCTTGTTCACGCTGACAGCGAGAATGAAATTCCCGCATGTCAGTCCCGACTTCAGGGGCAATTTCAGAGACATCTGAGTGGGTTGCTGCACAGATGTCAATAGAAATCGCACCCAAAGTCACCAAAAGTAGTACAGAAACTACTTTTGGGAATCGGTGCGGCACTGCACTTGCGGCACCAATCGGACAGTGCCATTGCCAGATATTGCCGCCGATTTGGCAATTGCGATTTGACATGTCAAATCGCATGCCAAATTGCTCCAATGTGAACCAGGGCTTAAGGTAAGAGAAAAGATTGTTAAGTGATAACAACAAATGTGCGTTAATATTTTTTGTGTGTCCAAGCAAAATTGTCACTATTTTTAAAGCCTGAAAAGTAGTCTCCCTGCAATGCAAGCAATTAAAAATAATCTGTCCTGCTTCCTGCACAGCCAAACAGAGGTGTATAATACCTAGTCCTCTGCTGTGTATAGCGGTTCCTTTCATTGGCCCTTAAATAACTTCTGTGTCCTGTAGTTACATAAAGTTACATAGGTGAAAGAGGAAACCACCTAACACAACGGGAAACATCATTTGACATGCCCAGAAGTGTTGAGTGCAAAAGATTGTTAAGGGGGGCACAACTCTTTGGGCACACCTCCATGGGAGTACATGGTCCTTTAAGAATTTCAGTGGTATCCCAGGTGGGCTATAAAAGCCAATGGGAACACCTGGGATTATTATGGGATGCTGGTCCAAAGGTATTTAAAGGCAGCTGGATCCGGTTCTGCTCCTCTTTGGACCTTCAAGCAAATGGAGGTGACGTCTATTGTGCTGCACAGCATGAAGCCTTTACTAAGACAGCTGCTGGAAAGAGCGGGGACAGCGAAGGAGTAGCATGGCTTCAGCGGTGCCTGGCCCTGGATACAGTAGGGGCTGAAGACAAGGCTGGGAGTGGGACGGATGGTGGGACACCCCTGCAAGATTTACCTGCTACTCGGCAACTCCACATGCCAGTCGGGAGAGAAACCGGCCACGGCTGCGTTAGTGGTCCGACGGGGCAAGCCTATCGGAAGGGTGTGTGTTTCGCTTACGAGTCTCAATGTAAGTGGAACACATCTTGCCGTTAGCTATGACTAAGCACTGTTAAGTGTGAAATACGTCAGCTCGTTTGTCCTATTTTTTGCTGTGGCTTGTATCTGTTGGACTTTTTACTAATAAAGGCTATATTCCAGAGTGCGGCTGTCCAGATCTTCCTTTTTGCCTCATGCCAGTACAAATGGTGTCTGGATTGGTCAGATCCTCCTGGTGGAGTCTGTTCTCAAAATATTTCTCAAAAGGTTAAAAACAGATCAATTAGGCAGAGGTTATTGGCTCTCCATTCCGGCTGATGAGGATGGTAGCATTTGTCTGGTTGCGTTGGTTCGCCAATACCTGTTGGTTCGCCCTTCACGCTTGGGTCACTTTTTGATTCATGCGGATGGGCTTCTGTTGACCAAATACCAATTAGATTTTGTCTTTAAGAAGAAAGGTTTAACTTCCATGGGTTTACAAGACTTTAAGTTTACGTCCCATTCGTTTAGGAGCTGCCCCTGAAGCTGCTCGGAGAGGCTGGACTGAAGATGACATCAGGTCTTTGGGTAAGTAGGAGTCCAAGTGTTTCCAAGTATATGTCCGCTCTAATCTGTTTCTTTGATCTTTCCCTGGGGGAAATGATCTGGGGAAACTGAGGACTCTAGATTTGCTCTTTAACCACTTCAGCCCTGGAAGATTTGGCTGCTGAATGACCGGGCCATTTTTTGCACCCAAACAAAATTGACGTCCTTTTTTTCCCCACAAATAGAGCTTTCTTTTGGTGGTATTTGATTGCCTCTGCGGTTTTTATTTTTTGAGCTATAAACAAAAAAAGAGCGACAATTTTGAAAAAAAACACAATGTTTTGTACTTTCTGCTATAATAAATATCCCCATTTTTTTTTAAAAAAAGCAAATTTTTTTCTCAGTTTAGGCCGATATGTATTCTTCTACATATTTTTGGTAAAAAAAAATTGCAATAAGTGTATATTGTTTGGTTTGCGCAAAGGTTATAGCGTCTATAAAATAGGGGATAGATTTATAGCATTTTTATTATTTTATTTTTTTTACTAGTAATGGCGGCGATCTGTGATTTTTATCGTGACTGCGACATTATGGCGGACACATCGGACAATTTTGACACATTTTTGGGACCATTGGCATTTATACAGCAATCAGTGCTATCAAAATGCATTGATTACTGTAAAATGTCACTGGCAGTGAATGGGTTAACACTAGGGGCGATCAAGGGGTTAATTGTGTTCCCTGGGAAGTGATTTTAACTGAAGGGGGAGGGGAGGGACTAGAGGAAGTGACGGATCGTGATTCCTAGCTAATAGGAACATACGATCTGACACTTCTCTCAGAACAGAACACAGATTTGTGTGTTTACACACACACTTTCGTGTTCTGTCCCTCGTGCTCACGATCACCCGTGGCCGGCGATCATCGCGACCGTCGGCCACGAGCATCGACACCCCCGCAGTGCTATCCCGATCCCTCAAGCCGACATATAGCTACAACGGTTCGCGAGATCGTGTCGACCTGCCTCAGTGAAATGACAGAGGCTGGTCAGCAAGCGGTTAAGATGAAAGCTGATCTACATAGATTTAAGTTAACCTCTCATACCACTATGGTAATTTTTTCAGAGATTGTCCCCCGTTTGTCTTGGCTTCACTCTCCTCAATGCCGTTCTATGGAAAAGATCAGGAAGAGGATAAATAGAGCGCTTGCAAAGTTTTTGCCTCTTCTTGGTGGTTTTTCATATAGGCACAGGGAGTTGGAGGGCAGGATTGATGGATTGTATCGCCAAGACGGAGTTCATTTGTTGGATGTGGGTTTGGACATATTCAATGTGAAACTTGCATTGAAATGGCCGCGGGTATGGGGTAGGTGGTCCAGTTTGTTGCACGAGGACCGGCTAGTGGGCGTTGTTTATGTATATATATTCATGATCGAGTTCTGATAACTGGGCAATGAAGTGGAATCTATATTATATTCTTTGATTTGAATTTAAATCTGCTTGAAATAAATTTGTGTTATTGTGGTAAACCAATAAATATACCTCGGCCTTTTCATGCCAATTTCCTGTGTGAAGTGTTTTTCCTTTATTATTAGTAATGTTGGTGTTTGTATGTGGGGGGGTTTTGCGGCCTACAGTCCCATGTTGCAAAAGCTTTTTTCTTTAACACAGGGAAGCAGGATAGGCAAGTATTAATTGTTTGCTTTGCAGAGATTAATTTTCACTTTACTTTTTTTACTTTACGTTCTACTTCTAAAATAGCAATAGAGTCACTGTAAAAAGGATACATTTGATAAGCACACTATCCCTTTTCTGCCCCCTCTTCAACTCTTGCAGAGTGGATTATACTTTGCCTACAACTTTTTTCCTCCCAGAACTTCATTGTGTAACTTCTGTTGTACCTGAGAATGTGCAACACAGCCTACAAACAGACTGGCAGATACATTTTACACTCAATAAATTGTGATTGTGGCATGTAAAGCAGGTGCAAATGTGAAGATTTCAGGCAGGGGCTCTGGGCAGGCCTCAGGGCTAGTTCACACCAGATGCAGTCCAGTGCGGTTTTAATCTGCATCAAAAGCGCACAGACAGCATTTAACATGAATTCCAATGGTCCTAGTTCTAACCAGTGCTGTATGTTTCGTAGTTGCCAACAGTCCCGATTTTCCCGGGACAATCCCGATTTTGGGATCCTCGTCCCGATTGGAGGCTGTCCTGAATCGGGATTTTCATCGGGAAAATCGTGAATGTGAAAATGGCCGCCGGCGCCGCCGCTAGATCTTCCCCCTTGTGTTCAGTGGAGAGAGGAAGGGGGCTCAATCCGTGCAGCCAATCAATCGGCTTCTTTAGCTGCACGGATCGGTCCCTCCCCTCTCCACTGAACACACGGCACCGGTGTCTATCGGCGCCTGCGCAGTACGGAGCGGACGCTATCCGATGGGGGGGACACTTTTCGTCAGAACACTGGCTGCTCCTGGAGTTCCTGGTCGTGTGCTGGGGAGTGTTATGGGAGGGGAGGGTACGCACTGGCACTGATGAAGGGGGTGGTCTGCACTGAGGGGGGCCTGCACTAATGAGGGGGGCTGCACTGAGGGGGTTCTGCGCTAATAGAGGGGGGTCTGCACTAATAGAGGGGGGTCTGCACTGAGGGGGGCTGCACTGAGGGGGTTCTGCACTAATAGAGGGGGGTCTGTACTGAGGGGGTCTGCACTGATGGAGGGGGGTCTGCACTGAGGGGGTCTATACTGATAGATGGGGGGAGCGCACTGAGGGGGTCTGTATTGAGGGAGAGGGGTCTGTACTGAGGGGGTCTATACTGATGAGGGGGGTCTATGCTGAGGGGGTCTAAACTGATGGAGGGGGTCTGTACTTAGTGGGGGGCTCTGTACTGAGGGAGGAGGATCCATACTGCTGGAGGGGCGGTCTGTACTTAGTGGGGGGGTCTTTACTGAGGGAGGGGGGTCTGTACTGGAGGGGGACCATAGTTGGTGGAGGGGAGGTGACACCAATTTTTTTCCACACCGGGTGACACCAGATGTAGTGACGCCACTGGCTCTTGTCTCTGCAGCAATTTAACTTTAATGTACAGGAGGGGGGTTAACTATATACAGGAGGAGGGGGGGTAACTATATACAGGAGGGGGTTAGCTATATACAGGAGGAGGGGGTTAGCTATATACAGGAGGAGGGGGTTTAACCATATACAGGAGGGAGAGGTTAGCTATATACAGGAGGAGGGGGTTAACTATATACAGGAGGGGGAGGGTTGCCTATATACAGGAGGGGGGAGGGTTTACTATGTACAGGAGAGGGGAGGGTTAACTATATACAGGAGTGGGGGTTAACTATTTACAGGAGGGGGGTTAACTATGTACAGGAGGGGCTATGTACAGGAGGGCTAACTATGGCTCTGCCTGGGACACTGATTTAAGGACTGAGGCTGGGAACACTGGTGTAAAGACTGACTCTGCTGGGGGCACCTGATGCAAGGAGGGACTCTGCTGGGGGCACCTGATGCAAGGAGGGACTCTGCTGGGGGCACCTGATGCAAGGAGGGACTCTGCTGGGGGCACCTGATGCAAGGAGGGACTCTGCTGGGGGCACCTGATGCAAGGAGGGACTCTGCTGGGGGCACCTGATGCAAGGAGGGACTCTGCTGGGGGCACCTGATGCAAGGAGGGACTCTGCTGGGGGCACCTGATGCAAGGAGGGACTCTGCTGGGGGCACCTGATGCAAGGAGGGACTCTGCTGGGGGCACCTGATGCAAGGAGGGACTCTGCTGGGGGCACCTGATGCAAGGAGGGACTCTGCTGGGGGCACCTGATGCAAGGAGGGACTCTGCTGGGGGCACCTGATGCAAGGAGGGACTCTGCTGGGGGCACCTGATGCAAGGAGGGACTCTGCTGGGGGCACCTGATGCAAGGAGGGACTCTGCTGGGGGCACCTGATGCAAGGAGGGACTCTGCTGGGGGCACCTGATGCAAGGAGGGACTCTGCTGGGGGCACCTGATGCAAGGAGGGACTCTGCTGGGGGCACCTGATGCAAGGAGGGACTCTGCTGGGGGCACCTGATGCAAGGAGGGACTCTGCTGGGGGCACCTGATGCAAGGAGGGACTCTGCTGGGGGCACCTGATGCAAGGAGGGACTCTGCTGGGGGCACCTGATGCAAGGAGGGACTCTGCTGGGGGCACCTGATGCAAGGAGGGACTCTGCTGGGGGCACCTGATGCAAGGAGGGACTCTGCTGGGGGCACCTGATGCAAGGAGGGACTCTGCTGGGGGCACCTGATGCAAGGAGGGACTCTGCTGGGGGCACCTGATGCAAGGAGGGACTCTGCTGGGGGCACCTGATGCAAGGAGGGACTCTGCTGGGGGCACCTGATGCAAGGAGGGACTCTGCTGGGGGCACCTGATGCAAGGAGGGACTCTGCTGGGGGCACCTGATGCAAGGAGGGACTCTGCTGGGGGCACCTGATGCAAGGAGGGACTCTGCTGGGGGCACCTGATGCAAGGAGGGACTCTGCTGGGGGCACCTGATGCAAGGAGGGACTCTGCTGGGGGCACCTGATGCAAGGAGGGACTCTGCTGGGGGCACCTGATGCAAGGAGGGACTCTGCTGGGGGCACCTGATGCAAGGAGGGACTCTGCTGGGGGCACCTGATGCAAGGAGGGACTCTGCTGGGGGCACCTGATGCAAGGAGGGACTCTGCTGGGGGCACCTGATGCAAGGAGGGACTCTGCTGGGGGCACCTGATGCAAGGAGGGACTCTGCTGGGGGCACCTGATGCAAGGAGGGACTCTGCTGGGGGCACCTGATGCAAGGAGGGACTCTGCTGGGGGCACCTGATGCAAGGAGGGACTCTGCTGGGGGCACCTGATGCAAGGAGGGACTCTGCTGGGGGCACCTGATGCAAGGAGGGACTCTGCTGGGGGCACCTGATGCAAGGAGGGACTCTGCTGGGGGCACCTGATGCAAGGAGGGACTCTGCTGGGGGCACCTGATGCAAGGAGGGACTCTGCTGGGGGCACCTGATGCAAGGAGGGACTCTGCTGGGGGCACCTGATGCAAGGAGGGACTCTGCTGGGGGCACCTGATGCAAGGAGGGACTCTGCTGGGGGCACCTGATGCAAGGAGGGACTCTGCTGGGGGCACCTGATGCAAGGAGGGACTCTGCTGGGGGCACCTGATGCAAGGAGGGACTCTGCTGGGGGCACCTGATGCAAGGAGGGACTCTGCTGGGGGCACCTGATGCAAGGAGGGACTCTGCTGGGGGCACCTGATGCAAGGAGGGACTCTGCTGGGGGCACCTGATGCAAGGAGGGACTCTGCTGGGGGCACCTGATGCAAGGAGGGACTCTGCTGGGGGCACCTGATGCAAGGAGGGACTCTGCTGGGGGCACCTGATGCAAGGAGGGACTCTGCTGGGGGCACCTGATGCAAGGAGGGACTCTGCTGGGGGCACCTGATGCAAGGAGGGACTCTGCTGGGGGCACCTGATGCAAGGAGGGACTCTGCTGGGGGCACCTGATGCAAGGAGGGACTCTGCTGGGGGCACCTGATGCAAGGAGGGACTCTGCTGGGGGCACCTGATGCAAGGAGGGACTCTGCTGGGGGCACCTGATGCAAGGAGGGACTCTGCTGGGGGCACCTGATGCAAGGAGGGACTCTGCTGGGGGCACCTGATGCAAGGAGGGACTCTGCTGGGGGCACCTGATGCAAGGAGGGACTCTGCTGGGGGCACCTGATGCAAGGAGGGACTCTGCTGGGGGCACCTGATGCAAGGAGGGACTCTGCTGGGGGCACCTGATGCAAGGAGGGACTCTGCTGGGGGCACCTGATGCAAGGAGGGACTCTGCTGGGGGCACCTGATGCAAGGAGGGACTCTGCTGGGGGCACCTGATGCAAGGAGGGACTCTGCTGGGGGCACCTGATGCAAGGAGGGACTCTGCTGGGGGCACCTGATGCAAGGAGGGACTCTGCTGGGGGCACCTGATGCAAGGAGGGACTCTGCTGGGGGCACCTGATGCAAGGAGGGACTCTGCTGGGGGCACCTGATGCAAGGAGGGACTCTGCTGGGGGCACCTGATGCAAGGAGGGACTCTGCTGGGGGCACCTGATGCAAGGAGGGACTCTGCTGGGGGCACCTGATGCAAGGAGGGACTCTGCTGGGGGCACCTGATGCAAGGAGGGACTCTGCTGGGGGCACCTGATGCAAGGAGGGACTCTGCTGGGGGCACCTGATGCAAGGAGGGACTCTGCTGGGGGCACCTGATGCAAGGAGGGACTCTGCTGGGGGCACCTGATGCAAGGAGGGACTCTGCTGGGGGCACCTGATGCAAGGAGGGACTCTGCTGGGGGCACCTGATGCAAGGAGGGACTCTGCTGGGGGCACCTGATGCAAGGAGGGACTCTGCTGGGGGCACCTGATGCAAGGAGGGACTCTGCTGGGGGCACCTGATGCAAGGAGGGACTCTGCTGGGGGCACCTGATGCAAGGAGGGACTCTGCTGGGGGCACCTGATGCAAGGAGGGACTCTGCTGGGGGCACCTGATGCAAGGAGGGACTCTGCTGGGGGCACCTGATGCAAGGAGGGACTCTGCTGGGGGCACCTGATGCAAGGAGGGACTCTGCTGGGGGCACCTGATGCAAGGAGGGACTCTGCCGGGGGCACCTGATGCAAGGAGGGACTCTGCCGGGGGCACCTGATGCAAGGAGGGACTCTGCCGGGGGCACCTGATGCAAGGAGGGACTCTGCCGGGGGCACCTGATGCAAGGAGGGACTCTGCCGGGGGCACCTGATGCAAGGAGGGACTCTGCCGGGGGCACCTGATGCAAGGAGGGACTCTGCCGGGGGCACCTGATGCAAGGAGGGACTCTGCCGGGGGCACCTGATGCAAGGAGGGACTCTGCCGGGGGCACCTGATGCAAGGAGGGACTCTGCCGGGGGCACCTGATGCAAGGAGGGACTCTGCCGGGGGCACCTGATGCAAGGAGGGACTCTGCCGGGGGCACCTGATGCAAGGAGGGACTCTGCCGGGGGCACCTGATGCAAGGAGGGACTCTGCCGGGGGCACCTGATGCAAGGAGGGACTCTGCCGGGGGCACCTGATGCAAGGAGGGACTCTGCCGGGGGCACCTGATGCAAGGAGGGACTCTGCCGGGGGCACCTGATGCAAGGAGGGACTCTGCCGGGGGCACCTGATGCAAGGAGGGACTCTGCCGGGGGCACCTGATGCAAGGAGGGACTCTGCCGGGGGCACCTGATGCAAGGAGGGACTCTGCCGGGGGCACCTGATGCAAGGAGGGACTCTGCCGGGGGCACCTGATGCAAGGAGGGACTCTGCCGGGGGCACCTGATGCAAGGAGGGACTCTGCCGGGGGCACCTGATGCAAGGAGGGACTCTGCCGGGGGCACCTGATGCAAGGAGGGACTCTGCCGGGGGCACCTGATGCAAGGAGGGACTCTGCCGGGGGCACCTGATGCAAGGAGGGACTCTGCCGGGGGCACCTGATGCAAGGAGGGACTCTGCCGGGGGCACCTGATGCAAGGAGGGACTCTGCCGGGGGCACCTGATGCAAGGAGGGACTCTGCCGGGGGCACCTGATGCAAGGAGGGACTCTGCCGGGGGCACCTGATGCAAGGAGGGACTCTGCCGGGGGCACCTGATGCAAGGAGGGACTCTGCCGGGGGCACCTGATGCAAGGAGGGACTCTGCCGGGGGCACCTGATGCAAGGAGGGACTCTGCCGGGGGCACCTGATGCAAGGAGGGACTCTGCCGGGGGCACCTGATGCAAGGAGGGACTCTGCCGGGGGCACCTGATGCAAGGAGGGACTCTGCCGGGGGCACCTGATGCAAGGAGGGACTCTGCCGGGGGCACCTGATGCAAGGAGGGACTCTGCCGGGGGCACCTGATGCAAGGAGGGACTCTGCCGGGGGCACCTGATGCAAGGAGGGACTCTGCCGGGGGCACCTGATGCAAGGAGGGACTCTGCCGGGGGCACCTGATGCAAGGAGGGACTCTGCCGGGGGCACCTGATGCAAGGAGGGACTCTGCCGGGGGCACCTGATGCAAGGAGGGACTCTGCCGGGGGCACCTGATGCAAGGAGGGACTCTGCCGGGGGCACCTGATGCAAGGAGGGACTCTGCCGGGGGCACCTGATGCAAGGAGGGACTCTGCCGGGGGCACCTGATGCAAGGAGGGACTCTGCCGGGGGCACCTGATGCAAGGAGGGACTCTGCCGGGGGCACCTGATGCAAGGAGGGACTCTGCCGGGGGCACCTGATGCAAGGAGGGACTCTGCCGGGGGCACCTGATGCAAGGAGGGACTCTGCCGGGGGCACCTGATGCAAGGAGGGACTCTGCCGGGGGCACCTGATGCAAGGAGGGACTCTGCCGGGGGCACCTGATGCAAGGAGGGACTCTGCCGGGGGCACCTGATGCAAGGAGGGACTCTGCCGGGGGCACCTGATGCAAGGAGGGACTCTGCCGGGGGCACCTGATGCAAGGAGGGACTCTGCCGGGGGCACCTGATGCAAGGAGGGACTCTGCCGGGGGCACCTGATGCAAGGAGGGACTCTGCCGGGGGCACCTGATGCAAGGAGGGACTCTGCCGGGGGCACCTGATGCAAGGAGGGACTCTGCCGGGGGCACCTGATGCAAGGAGGGACTCTGCCGGGGGCACCTGATGCAAGGAGGGACTCTGCCGGGGGCACCTGATGCAAGGAGGGACTCTGCCGGGGGCACCTGATGCAAGGAGGGACTCTGCCGGGGGCACCTGATGCAAGGAGGGACTCTGCCGGGGGCACCTGATGCAAGGAGGGACTCTGCCGGGGGCACCTGATGCAAGGAGGGACTCTGCCGGGGGCACCTGATGCAAGGAGGGACTCTGCCGGGGGCACCTGATGCAAGGAGGGACTCTGCCGGGGGCACCTGATGCAAGGAGGGACTCTGCCGGGGGCACCTGATGCAAGGAGGGACTCTGCCGGGGGCACCTGATGCAAGGAGGGACTCTGCCGGGGGCACCTGATGCAAGGAGGGACTCTGCCGGGGGCACCTGATGCAAGGAGGGACTCTGCCGGGGGCACCTGATGCAAGGAGGGACTCTGCCGGGGGCACCTGATGCAAGGAGGGACTCTGCCGGGGGCACCTGATGCAAGGAGGGACTCTGCCGGGGGCACCTGATGCAAGGAGGGACTCTGCCGGGGGCACCTGATGCAAGGAGGGACTCTGCCGGGGGCACCTGATGCAAGGAGGGACTCTGCCGGGGGCACCTGATGCAAGGAGGGACTCTGCCGGGGGCACCTGATGCAAGGAGGGACTCTGCCGGGGGCACCTGATGCAAGGAGGGACTCTGCCGGGGGCACCTGATGCAAGGAGGGACTCTGCCGGGGGCACCTGATGCAAGGAGGGACTCTGCCGGGGGCACCTGATGCAAGGAGGGACTCTGCCGGGGGCACCTGATGCAAGGAGGGACTCTGCCGGGGGCACCTGATGCAAGGAGGGACTCTGCCGGGGGCACCTGATGCAAGGAGGGACTCTGCCGGGGGCACCTGATGCAAGGAGGGACTCTGCCGGGGGCACCTGATGCAAGGAGGGACTCTGCCGGGGGCACCTGATGCAAGGAGGGACTCTGCCGGGGGCACCTGATGCAAGGAGGGACTCTGCCGGGGGCACCTGATGCAAGGAGGGACTCTGCCGGGGGCACCTGATGCAAGGAGGGACTCTGCCGGGGGCACCTGATGCAAGGAGGGACTCTGCCGGGGGCACCTGATGCAAGGAGGGACTCTGCCGGGGGCACCTGATGCAAGGAGGGACTCTGCCGGGGGCACCTGATGCAAGGAGGGACTCTGCCGGGGGCACCTGATGCAAGGAGGGACTCTGCCGGGGGCACCTGATGCAAGGAGGGACTCTGCCGGGGGCACCTGATGCAAGGAGGGACTCTGCCGGGGGCACCTGATGCAAGGAGGGACTCTGCCGGGGGCACCTGATGCAAGGAGGGACTCTGCCGGGGGCACCTGATGCAAGGAGGGACTCTGCCGGGGGCACCTGATGCAAGGAGGGACTCTGCCGGGGGCACCTGATGCAAGGAGGGACTCTGCCGGGGGCACCTGATGCAAGGAGGGACTCTGCCGGGGGCACCTGATGCAAGGAGGGACTCTGCCGGGGGCACCTGATGCAAGGAGGGACTCTGCCGGGGGCACCTGATGCAAGGAGGGACTCTGCCGGGGGCACCTGATGCAAGGAGGGACTCTGCCGGGGGCACCTGATGCAAGGAGGGACTCTGCCGGGGGCACCTGATGCAAGGAAGGACTCTGCCGGGGGCACCTGATGCAAGGAAGGACTCTGCTGGTGGCAGGCGACGTGGCTAGTGACACGCTCAGGGATCCCACTGATTCGGCATTATGGGGAGTTGAATGGTTTCATTTTATATTACAATGTAATAATAGAAATAATGCACTTCAATCATCCTGACACCATAACAATCATGGTGCCGGGATGATTGAAGCGCTAACACCAGGTGTTTGGAGTATCTTGTTAAACTTTCTAGAATACACATATTTCTATTGTTGTGTAGGATCTGGGCCTGCTGTCCCTCCATTCCTCTCTCCCCCTTTCCCTCTCCATCCCTCATTCATCTCAGACTCTAACCACACCCCCCTTGAGCCACGGCCATTTAAGCCACGCCCACTATCTCACGTAAACCACGCCCATATTTTGCCACGGCGCGCTTTGCTCGCCGCAGTTTTCTCGTTTTTTTGCTATGCCACGCCTACAAATGCATGCCTCGCCCCCTAATTATTATATGGCTCCTACAGCCAAAAAAGTGTCCCACAAATTTTTTTTGCAATGTTGGCAACTATGATGTTCCAGCACAGTCAACAAAAGTAGAACATGTTTTTCTCTATGGAATGCATTTAGGGTTGCCGCCTCATCCCTTTAAACCCAAACACCTATGAATTACACAGGTTCTGAGGCTAATGCAGGTAAGGAACCAAGTGAGTTTAATTACCACCTAAATCAGCCACAGAACCTGTGTAATGAATATGTGTTCGGTTTTAAAGGCATGAGGAGGCAACCCTAAACGCATCTGGAACATGGCAAAACACATCAAAAATGCACCGGAATGCACATGTGCTCAATTGTGATAAAAAAGGGGCGAGAAATGCCTCAAAACGCATCGAAAACATGCATGCAGAAAAACATAGAAGGCAGACATTGTGGTGTGAATCAGCCCTTGCAGTACAAATCTTGGAGAAGCAAAGTTAAAATCAAGAGCTATAATCTATACTAAATGTGTTGGGGAAGTGGAAGCAAAAAAAAAAAAAATAAGTACACTAATATGACCCATGACTGCATCCAGAAAATGACATCTCACAAGATATCTGATGTATTTTGTCCAGTTTGCAGCTCACCTCTGCAGAGATGAATAGACATGAACAAGTGCTGCACAATATTCGCCTTGTAAGCAGTAATGGGAAATCCTCTGACATGCACTGAATAATGGATGTCAAATAAACAGAGGATCATGCAGGGGCCAGACAAACAGTCAGCTCTACTCACCATAAATTCTCCAGCATCATCTCTGAAGTGCACAGTCGCTGTGTGCCTGCACAGTAAACAGACAGAAGATTCCATAACAATCAGCACATCCCAAGTATAATTAAAATTCATCTTTATTTAATCACGTTAAACACAGAACAATTCTTTCTTATTAGAATAAGGTAGCTTTCTATACAACCAATTATTGGAATGTACTGATCATTGTGAAGGAATTTTCAATTATGCAGGGGGCTCATCACTTGTGTCCAATGGGTTATCTTGTTTATTACCGGCATCACTT
This sequence comes from Aquarana catesbeiana, assembly GCF_042186555.1. Taxonomy (NCBI): domain Eukaryota; kingdom Metazoa; phylum Chordata; class Amphibia; order Anura; family Ranidae; genus Aquarana; species Aquarana catesbeiana. The sequence continues at coordinate 269,558,078 of NC_133324.1, forward strand.
CATCTGTCATTTATTTTTCTCCTAACTCCCTGTTATGTACAGTAAACCCTTGGTTTGCGAGTAACTTGGTTTGAGAGTGTTTTGCAAGACAAGCTAATTTTTTTAATAAATTTTGACTTGATATACAAGCAATGTCTTGATATACCAGTAGCGTCATGTCACAACTGAGTATAAAAGAGAAGAGAGGCACCTCTAAGTGTAGCAACATGGTTACATTTAATGAAGGCACAACATTTAGCAACATATTGCTACACTTAGAGACGCCTCTCTTCTCTTTTATACTCTGTAGCTCCTGCTGGATTTTGCTTCTAACCCCCTTGTGGAGGCTGCCATTTGTGGATGGACATTTTATGGTTACACAACCTGGTCACATTGCTATAATCTTTTTATATGGACTATAAACTGAAGGACCTATGAATAGGATTTTTAAATACAGCTTACCTGTAAAATCCTTTTCTTGGGAATACATCACGGGACACAGAGGCTTGGTAATTACTTAGTGGTTTAGATAGTACCTTCAGGTGATTGGACACTGGTAACCCTAATTACAAGGTGAGTTCCTCCCCTATATAACTCCTTCCATATGGAGAGTACCTCAGTTTTGTAGCAAAGCAATAAGTACCCCAACGAGCTCTGTGTCCTGTGATGTATTCCCAAGAAAAGGATTTTACAGGTAAGCTGTATTTAAAAATCCTATTTTCTTGTTCATACATCACAGGACACAGAGGCTTGGTAATTACTTAGTGGGATGTCCCAAAGCAATGCCCAAATTGAGGGTAGGGTTTCAGGGCTGGGCTCAGCCCTTCCTTCTCTGAGCTGGCCGCTCAGCTGTCGGCTAATTGCCAGCTCCTTTCTCTCCACAGTGACTCAGCTGTTGATGATCTGCTCGTCAGTCCTGGCTACTTAACCACTTCAATACCAGGCACTTAGACACCTTCCCGCCCAGACCAATTTTCAGCTTTCAGCGCTGTCGCAATTTGAATGACAATTGCGCGATCATGCTACACTGTACCCAAACAAATTTTTTATCATTTTTTTTCCCACAAATAGAGCTTTCTTTTGGTGGTATTTGATCACCTCTGCGATTTTTATTTTTTGCGCAACAAATAAAAAAAGACCGAAAATTTTGAAAAAAAACAAGTTTTTCTTTGTTTCTGTTAAAACTTTTTTGTAAATAAGTACGTTTTCTTCTTCAATGACGGGCACTGATATGGCTGCACTGACGGGCACTGATACGGCGGCACTGATGGGTACCGATGAGGTGGCACCAATGAGGTGGCACTGATGAGGTGGCACTGACAGGCACTGATGATGGGCACTGATAGGCGGCACTGATGGGCACTGATAGGCGGCACTGATGGGCACTGATCGGTGGCACTGGTATGCGGCACTGATGGGCACTCATAGGTGGCACAGATGGGCACTTATAGGTGGCACTGATGGGCACTCATAGGTGGCATTGATGGGCACTCATAGGTGGCACTGATAGTTGGCACAGATGGACACTGATAGATGGGCACTGATGGGCACGGATGGGCACTGACAGGTGGCATGAATGGACACTGATGGGTGGCACTGATGGCACTGCTTGTTTGCAGTGATGCCCCTAAGGGTGGCATCACTGCAACATAATGGTGCCAATCAGTGCCCATTTGTGGGCACTGATTGGCACAGATTTGGCACACTGGGCACATGTGGATGGCCATGGGGTACATACCTGGCCTTCCGCATGTTGCCCCTTCCCTGGTGGTCCTAGTGGCGATCCCTGGTGGTCCAGTGTGGTGATCTGAGGGGGGGCTGCGCTGATAAACAATCAGCGCAGACCCCCCCTGCCAGGAGAGCCGCCGATCGGCTCTCCTCTACTTGCGTCTGTCAGACGCGAGTGAGGAAGAGCCGATCAACGGCTCTTCCTATTGACAGCGTGATCAGCCGTGATTGGACACGGCTGATCACGTGGTAAAGAGCCTCCGCCGGAGGCTTTTTACCAAGATCAGTGTAGCGGTGTGTCAGACTGACACACCGCTCCACCGATCGCCACGATGCGCGCCCCCGGGGGCGCGCTGCGGCATGTTATCCTGCTGGACGTCATATGACGTCCAGTCAGGATAACAGAACCACTTCCCGGACGTCAATCCGCTATAGGGCGGGCGGGAAGTGGTTAAAGCTGTCCAGCTCACTTCATCTCTGCCTTCGCCTTTGGTCACATCTCAGAGACTTTTTCCTGCGTTCCTGTTGAAAACTTGCTCGGCTGACGTCCCTACTGGCTCCTGATCCTGCTTGCTGTACTACTACGTTGTAGTTACTACTACAAAGTCTGGCTGTTGTCTCACAACCTCCAACTTCGTGTTCCTTCTTTGAAGTTCGCACCTCGGTTTATTGGGCCTTTCCGTATTAACGGAATTAACCCAGGATTAACCCAGTGGTTTACGCGTTGGACCTTCCTCCTAGTATGCTCATCTCTAATGTGTTTCATGTCTCCTTATTGAAACCTTTGGTCTGCAATCACTTTACCACCTCGGTCCTATACAGGTTGTGAACCATGAGGAGTGTGAAGTACAATCCATTGTTGACTCCCATAGGTTCCGTGGGCGCATACAGTACCTGGTGCATTGGAAGGGGTACGGTCCGGAGGAACGCTCTTGGGTCTCATCCTCGGACGTACATGTCCCTGTCCTCCTCCGTGATTTCCATAGACGTTTTCCCCTCAAGCCCGGTGGTCCTCCGAGGGGGAGGGGTCGTTGAGGAGGGGGTACTGTCAGGGCTGGGCTCAGCCCTTCCTTCTTTGAACTCGCTGCTCAGCTGTCGGCTAATTGCCAGCTCCTTTCTCTCCACAGTGACTCAGCTGTTGATGATCTGCTCGTCAGTCCTGGATACTTAAAGTTGTCCAGCTCCCATTATCTCTGCCTTCACCTTTGGTCACATCTCAGAGACTTTCTCCTGCGCTCCTGTTGAAGACTTGCTCGGCTGACATCCCTTCTGGCTCCTGATCCTGCTTGCTGTACTACTACGTTGATCTCTGGCTCTCTGACATTGGTATTGGCTGACTACTCAAACTGGTTACTGAACTCTGGCTATGTATTGACTACGCTTACTCTGTTTACCTTTTTATTATTATTAAACAAGTGTGATTAACTGTACTTCTGTCTCGGTCGGATTCATGGTTTCTGACAGAGGGAGACACAGATCAGAAAATACATAGACCGCCAACGGACAAGAGGATCTATACTGCTGCCTGCAGAACACTGCGCCCGAAGGCGGCATCCTCATGCCCTCTCACATCCACCTGATAGAATCTAGTGAATGTATGGACTGAAGACCAAGTCGCAGGCTTGCAGATCTGAGCCATGGAGGCCTGGTGATACACTGCCCATGAAGCACTAATCACTCTAGTTGAGTGTGCCTTAACCTGAAAAGGAGGAATCTTCTTCTTTATATCATAGGCCTGAATAATAACGTGCCAAATCCATCTGGAAATAGTGGATTTCGATGCTGCCTGGCCCTTTCTGGGGCCTTCTGGCAGAATAAACAGATAATCCGTCTTTCGTATCTGAGCGGTTGCCTGCAGATAGATACTGACTGCTCTTACAACATCTAGAGAGTGTAACAAATAGTGGATTTCGATGCTGCCTGGCCCTTTCTGGGGCCTTCTGGCAGAATAAACAGATAATCCATCTTTCGTATTTGAGCGGTAGCCTGCAGATAGACACTGACTGCTCATACAACATCTAGAGAGTGTAACAACTCCTCTTCCGCTGACTGCGGATCTGGAAAAAAGGACGGTAGGACCACATCTTGATTCAGATGGAATCCTGAAACCACCTTAGGTAAAAAAAAAAGTCGAGTGAGGACGCAACACCACCATGTCTTTGTGAATAATCAAATATGGCTCTTTACAAGAAAAAGCTGCTAATTCTGATACCTTCTAGCCGAAGAAATGGCTACCGAAAAGACCAGTTTCTTTGTCAGAAGAACTAAAGAAGCATGGTGCAATGGTTCAAAGGGTTGTTCTTGTAAAATGGACAAAACCAAATTCAGATCCCATGGGCACACAGGAGGTTTGACTGGCGGATTCAAGCGCAGTGCCCCCTGAACAAAGGCCCGATACGGGGAATGTGAGGCAAGTGGCCTTTGAAAGAATACTGATAAGGCCAAGATCTGGACCTTGATAGTGCTCAAAGCCAGCCTCATTTCAATGCCTAATTGAAGAAAAGCAAGAATCCTGCTAATGGTATACTTTCTAGGATGCCACCCCCTGGGTTCACACCAGGAAACATATGCCTTCTAGATTCTGTAGTAGATGAGCCTGGAGGCCGGATTAGCCTAGCATTAACCAGAGTGAAAAGGACTGATTGTGGGTCTCAGCAGCCAAACCGTCAAATTCAGACTTCGTAAGGCAGGATGGAATATTGGACCTTGTGAGAGTAGATCTGGATGCAGCAGAAGAACCCAAGGTCCTCCCACTGCCATCTTTACAATCTCTGCATACCAAGGTCATCTAGGCCAAGTTGGGGCCACCAGAATGACCGACTTTGCTTCCCTTTTGACCCTCCGAAGGAACCGCAGAAGAAGCGGAATTGGAGAAAAGGCATAGATCAGAGAGTACCAATCCCATGGAATTGTTAAGGCATCTGACCCTTGTGCTAGCAGATCCTTTGTTCTTGAAACAAAGCTGTCCATTTTTTTGGTTGAACCTGGACGCAAACAGGTCTACATCCGGGGTACCCCAAATTTGACATATGGTCTGAAATATGTCAGGGTGTAGAGACCATTCTCCTGGACACAGCTGCTGGTGGCTTAGAAAATCTGCCTGACAATTTTCTACCCCAGGAATAAAGACCGCTGACAGGCAAGGAATATGCCTTTGGGCCCAGAAGTAAAATGTGATTCACCTCCCTTTGGGCATCCAGGCTCCTGGTGCCTCCTTGGTGATTGATGTAAGCCACAGCCCTGGCATTGTCGGACTGTATCCGGACAGGATGACCCTGTAGTCTGAAAGTCCAGACCGTGAGGGCTAGATGAATTGCCCAAATTTCCAGAATGTTGATGGGCAAGAGCCTTTCGGCTTTGGACCATCTTCCCTGGGTGGAAGCTTCTTCCAGAACTGCTCCCCAGCCTATTAGACTGGCATCTGTGGTTACGCGTTTCCAAGTAACTGGGACAAAGGACTTTCCTTTTAGTAGATTCTTGGTCAGTAACCACCAATTGAGGCTCTGGCACACCCCTGGGGATAGGCACATTGGATGATCCAAGGCTTGAGCCCTCTTGTTCCAGGCAGAGAGGATGCTGCTTTGTAAAGGCCTCAAGTGAAACTAGACATAAGGGACAGTCTCGAAAGAGGCGACCATTTTCCCCAATAGTCTCATACATAGTCAGATAGAGGGATTTCTCCTTGCTGAGACTACTCAGACCAAATCTTTTATGGCCCTGGCTTTTGATCAGGGTAAGAACACTCTGCTTTGGACTGTGTCTATGACCATGTTTAGGGGCTGCAAGGAGGATTTCTCTAGATTGAGGACCCAGCCTAGGTACTCTAAGTACTTTACTGGGCAGAGCACATTGTGGCTTAGGCGTGTTACGGACAGTTCTATGAGTAGCAAATCGTCCAGATACGCTGTCGCAGTTATGCCCTGAGCCCTTAGATTTGCCAGGGGCGGGGCTAGAACTTTTGTGAACACTCGAGGAGCGGTAACAAGACCAAAAGGAAGGGTCACAAATTGAAAGTGGCGCCGATCCAACGCAAACCTTAGGAATCTTTGGTGAGCGGGAAATATTGGCACATGCAAATATGCATTTTTGATGTCTATTGATGCCAGGAATTCTCCCCCCTGAAGGGTGGAGACTACTGAGCGGATAGACTCCATGCGGAAAGGACGAATGTCTAGAAATTGATTCAGGTCTTTTAACAGATGTCCTAAGTCCAGAAGTAAGGGCCTTCTTTTCTCTGGATCCCTGGAGACTCTTGACCTTAGAAAATGAGATGGCGGAAGCTCCCGGAACTCTAGCTTGTAGCCCAGAGACACTGTGGAGGCTACCCATCTGTCCTGAATCTCTTCCTGCCAGGTGCCTGCAAACTGCAGCAGCCTTCCCCCCACTCGTCCGAGCAGGGATGCTCCCTCATAGGGAGGCTTTGGGGTTCTGTTTACCAGATCTTGGACCCCAAGGTTTCTTTTGCCCTTGGGCTTGACTTTGGACCTTTCCCCTAGTATTTGATTGGGGAGGCCATCGCCAATGCCTGGAGGATGAGGCTCCAGGGGCTGGGGACAGAGAACATCTAAATGAAGGATGCTTACTCTTCCTTTTGACCAGTAACAACATGGTTTTACCCCCGAGCAGAATGCAGAATTCTGCTGAGCAGAATCCATAATGGCATCGACTATAAAGCACAAGACTTTAGAAAGGTCTGCATAAAACTCGGCCTCCTCATTTGTTCCTTGAGGAATTGGTACATGCCAATTGTTGCGACCGTAGGCTGGACTACAGCACCCACCACAGAAAAAGAGGCTTTAAATAAAGTTTCCAGCTTTTTGTCAGTTGGGTCCTTAAACCCTTGAGTATTGTCCACAGGACAGATCAGGCTCTTATTCACACAAGAAACAGCCGCATCTATGGCTAGGACTCCCCATTTCTTGGTGAAACTTTCCTCCACCGGATAAAGCATAGAAAACCTTTTAGGAGGAGAAAATAGTTTATCTGGGTGACCCCAGTCCTCATACAACAATTCATCCAGTAAAGGATGAGTTGGGAAGGTATACGCAGCCTGTTGGGATTTCCTGGACCCCAGGGAGGAAACAGGGGAAATGATAGCCTCAGCAGAGGGTAATCTGTATGTGGAACGCACCAATTCAGTATAGTATTGCACCTGCACTTTGAGGGCCTGGGAGGTAGAAGAGAATTTCTCCTCTTCCCCTGATTCGTCCGACTGCACCTGATCCCTATCCTCAGATAGGGATATTTCCTCATTATCAGAATGCTCATCCGATAGGGAACCCAAAGCAGAGGGAGGGGATCTACCCCTTTGTCTGCTATTTTTTAAGGAAGCTGTGACAAAGGTAGTTATCCTTCCTTCTAAACCATCCAATGCAGCCTTCAAAGCGTCTTCTGTGACATAAACAGGGACTGAAACATTGGGAGAGGCTGCAAAACCTGACAGGGGAACAGACTCATCCTGTGAGGCTGCCTCCAGTCTTGCAGGGGGGATGGTATCCTGCAGGCATGTCCAGAACCCCTAGATGTAGGCAGTGATTTTCTTGTGCCTCTTTTACCTCCCCCAGAAGCCCTCTTACGAGGAGACATAGTCCTAAGCTGCAAAGCAGAGGTACTAGTGTAAAGTGCAATCACTGTTGTGCTATAGTCTTACAATATAAACATTAGCTACAAACTGCACAACCTGATGTCGAGTAGGTGTTTTAGTTTTGCCAAGATCCGATCCACTAGGATGCTTACTGCCCACACCTCTGTGTCCCCCCGCTTACAGGAGCTCTGGTGCCTTGGGCTTTAAAAAACGTCCGCCTTGCACCTGCAAACTGGCGCACCGTGCACGGCGCCGCGCCCACGCCCCCTTCCTTCCCTGCTGACCCTGCCGTAAAAGCGTGCGCATGTAGGACCATCATGGCGGTGGCTGGGGCGAGGGGGGGGGGAAGGAGACCCCCAGAGGACTGCGTGGGACCCCCGGACTGCGTGGGATCCCCCCTTTCAGTTTATGTGGCAGAGCCTGCAGCGGAGGAGGTGAGCGGCTTCACAGACCAGCTTCACTGAGCGTATATCCTGGAAGGCATGTAAGTATACACCAGGTATGTCTCTTACTCCCTCTAGTGGCGGGAACCAGGTAAGACATACAAACTAGTCACAGAAGATAATCCATAATGTGTAAACTTTAGGATTGTCTTCACTTACCTTATCCCCGCTGCAGGAACTGCTGAGAACAGACATATTTCAGCGTTCACCCATCACGGCAGGTAGCGTTGTGCCAACCTTCAGGGTTCTGGGTTCCTACTCACAGGATCCTCTTCCCTGGATCTGTAGAAGACTCTGCCAGAAACTTTTCGTGCCACTGTTATATTAGCACACATGGATCCCAGAGCCCAGACCTCCAAGGAGAGACATTACAGGCAAAACCTTGTTTCTTCTTATCACAAGGCCCGGGTACCATCCATCTTAGGCGTTTTAGTATTGGCCCGAGGTATGGATCCGGTTGTATAGCTCCTAGGTCTTTGCAGAGACCAAACAGAGTTTTCTTCTTAGCACATCTTCAATGTGACCAACCACCTTAGACACTGGCAAAAAAACTGAGGTACTCTCCATATGGGAGAGGTTATATAGGGGAGGAACTCACCTTGTAATTAGGGTTACCAGTGTCCAATCACCTAAAGGTACTATCTAACCCACTAATTACCAAGCCTCTGTGTCCCGTGTTGTATGAACAAGAAAAATGGTTGTAGAATGAATCATTTGAGTTTCCATTATTTCTTATGGGGAAATTCGCTTTGATATACAAGTGCTTTAGATTTCAAGCATGTTTCCAGAACGAATTATGCTTGCAATCCAAGATTTTACTGTATGCTTGATAAACACCATTCCTCAAGTTGGACAGCCCTGCAGTATTTGCAATTACTTCATTCATAGTATACATTGCTACCAATTTTATTTAAATCATGAATTTGCACTGTGGTTCTTTGATTATATAATGATGTACTAAAAAAATCTGTTGTTGGAAATAATGATATAATCATATTTGGGATTTCCAAATCAAACAGAAGCATTGATGGAATAGGCCACAATCCAGAATTATTATTATGGATAATGATGCTGTGATTATCCATTAAAGAGGGATAGATACTTGTAGGCATGTTAACATTCCCATCCATCGGCTGTTAACACTCTACAGTCATCATAAATGCTTATTTGCTCACTCAGAATCTTAAGGAATTGAATGATTTCTGTTTAAAAGCACAATAGCAATTGTAAAGGTGATATTTCAATAGAGTTTGTTGAAGTGATTTCCAACTCCAGGAGCAGACATTGTACATTTAATACAATGGCTAAGAAGAAAACATACCCACAGAGTTTTATCAATTTCTTATTTATTAATTTTGGCGCATGCCCAACGCAAAAGAATGTAGCCCTTTTTATTCGCTTGTTAAAGACTCTTGCAGCTAATATGATCCTGGCGCTTAATATTGTGCAGAATACAAAGACTCCCTGATGCAGGTAACCCAGCAGGAAAGGCAACTCCAAAATGTCAGCTCAACACTTCAGTGCTGCAACTGCAAATTCAGACATCTGGTTCCAGCATGACCGTGTTATATTAAATGTACATTGTGTTGGTAGATACTAGTGACACAAAGAATGGTGACTGAGAACTTTTCATACATTTTACAAAACATGTGCATAATACACTGCTATTTTATCAACATGCTCCTGATCTGGACTCCCTAGGACACTTTTAAAGGAATTTATGGTTGTTGCAATATGCTTAGATATACATGAAAAAGATCAGCTTGCTGTAAATAATCTTATCAATATGTGCATATGTTGTAAAAATGTTTCTATATATATATATGAGGTGTAAATATACACTATATTACCAAAAGTATTCCAACGCCTACCTTTACACACACACACACACATGAACTTTAATGGTATCCCAGTCTTAAGCCTCGTAAACACGATCGGATTTTCAGCAGGGAATTGTGTGATGACAGACTGTCTAAAATCAGACTGTTAGTACGCTCCTTCAGACAATTGTTGTCCAAAAATCCATTCGTGTGTATGAGGCTTTAGTCTGTAGGGTTCAATATTGAGTTGGCCCACCCTTTGCAGCTATAACAGCTTCAACTCTTCTGGGAAGGCTGTCCACAAGGTTTAGGAGTGTGTCTATGGGAATGTTTGACCATTCTTCCAGAAGCGCATTTGTGAGGTCAGGCACTGATGTTGGACGAGAAGGTCTGGATTGCAGTCTCTGCTCTAATTCATCCCAAAGGTGTTCTATCAGGTTAAGGTCAGGACTCTGTGCAGGCCAGTCAAGTCTTTTCTCCCCAAACTCGCTCATTCATGTCCTTATGGACCTTGCTTTGTGCACTGGTGCACAGTCATCCTGGAACAGGAAGGGGCCATCCCCAAACTGTTCCCACAAAGTTGGGAGCATGAAATCATCCAAAATGTCTTGGTATGCTGACTCCTTAAAGCCTCGTACACACGACTGGATTTTCCGACAGGAAATGTGTAATGACAGGCTGTTGGTGGAATAAATAAATATGTGGCGCTACCTCATCTAGAATAGATAAAAACGGTATGTTGTGAAAAGGTAAAATGAAATGAGTTAAACAATCTTCCAAATGACTAATAAAAAGAAGATAAATGACAATGGCATAAATCAATGTGCAAATCAAAGGATGATAAATAACGTGAGCTCACTAATAAAAGTGTATAAATATATATAATGAACAATTAATGATGCTTCATCTCAATAAGTAGTGACAAATGGTAAAAGAATCAGTATTCAATCCAAGGACAACAGTCCTCATTATAACGTGCAATGATAAAATGAATAGCAGTAACTCACCAATGAAAGTGCAATGTGCATAGATAGCGATAAAGACAATAAATGCAACAATTAAGAGGACTCCTAATGTAACATTAAAACGATGCAAGAAAAAACTAGATCCAATGAGACTTATATGAATAAATCAATACCAAAATACTGTGCATCAAACCAAAAGTGCAATGTGCATAAAAAGCAATGATGAAAGAACGTGTAGATATCTAATAATAATACCATACACAAAACATCAAAAATAGTAAGTGCTTTTAGGCAATAAAGTTCACAACCCGAAAAATATTCCTTAAAACAGTGATAAAAAAGTGCTCGTGCAATATTAAATATCAATAAACGTGCAGATAATATAGGCAGACTAAATAGAAAATTGTCCAAATAATCGCAAGAATCTGATTTAAAAAAGAGTAGCGTTCGACTCCAGATGACAGCACGAAATAGATCTTCTAGAGAAAATGAGGAAGTGCAAGTGCAGCAAACTACACTCGGTGACAGCCAGTGTTGGATAATCAGTAACTCAGTCCAATCGGGTTGCGGAGTACACTAATCATTTCCCCCAGCCTCTCACCTGTAGTTGCGGCCCCCAATGGGCCGAATTGAGCGTGTCGCCACTCACAGGCGGTCGAACTATAAGCCGGGGACAGGCTTCCGGTGGTTGTCACAGCCTTCGGGTACCCAGATAATTGGCCACAATACACCTCTCTCCCGTACTCAGAAAATGTCCTCAGATAAGTGATGGAAAGGAAAAGGATGGCTCCATAGTGTAGTATAATTAAAAGTTTATTTATAAACAATAATAGCAACTTACATTTAAAAATTGTGCGTTCCACAATAGAAGCAGAAGCTTCCGGGTTCGGCCATACCCGGAAGCAGCGGCACCTGGCTCCTCCCTGACGCGTTGCGTCACACCACACATGACTTTATCAAAGGGTATCCTTTCATCAAAGCTTCTGCTTTCATTGTGGAACGCACGATTTTTAAATGTAAGTTGCTATGATTGTTTATAAAAAAACTTTTAATTATACTATACTATGGAGCCATCCTTTTCCTTTCCATCACTTATCTGAGGACATTTGCTGAGTACAGGAGAGAGGTGTATTGTGGCCAGTTATCTGGGTACCCGAAGGCTGTGACAACCACCGGAAGCCTGTCCCCGGCTTATCGTTCGACTGCCTGTGAGTGGTGACACGCTCGATTCAGCCCATTGGGGGCCGCAACTACAGGTGAGAGGCTGGGGGAAACGATTAGTGTACTCCGGAACCCGATTGGACTGAGTTACTGATTATCCAACACTGGCTGTCACCGAGTGTTGTTTGCTGCACTTGCACTTCCTCATTTTCTCTAGAAGATCTATTTTGTGCTGTCATCTGGAGTCGCATGCTACTCTTTTTTAAATCACATTCTTGCGATTATTTGGACAATTTTCTATTTAGTCTGCCTATATTATCTGCACATTTATTGATATTTATTATTGCACGAGCACTTTTTTATCACTGTTTTAAGGAATATTTTTCGGTTTTGAACTTTATTGCCTATATGCACTTACTATTTTTGATGTTTTGTGTATGGTATCATTATTAGATGAAGTATTAAATAGAGGTATGGCGCTTCCTTATAAAGTATGTACTTGATAATAATGTGACCGATATGAACTATACCATACACAAACAGTGATAAATAATCATATAAGTGCCCCCATAACTGGTAAAATATATGTGATACGAAACGTAAAGAAGACCCTAATTAGGTACCATATACCTATATGCCCAGGTAATATCCAAAAAGTACCACTAAGTGTGGCTGCTGATACACTATGCAGCTAATATTATGATTCCAACATATATATATGCAAAAAATATAAAAATTAATATAATATAACAGTGCAATCAAATCCAAAAAATTGTTATGTACCCAATGTGTAATAGCTTATATGGATAGAAAAAATGTTCTGTCACAAGTAATGCATCCCAAACTGCAAATAGCAGAAAATTATATATATATAAATATGCAAAAAAGTTGTATACCAGTGCAATCAAATCCAAAAAATATGTATCCAAACGGTCTACACAATGTGTCTCAACATAATTGAATAAAGAAAAAATAATAAAAAATAAAAAACACAAAAAACTGTCACACGTGATAAGTCCCAGATTGCAATAAGCAGATAAAAAAAAAAAAAAAAAAAAAAAAAAGAGGATTCCAAGAGCTTGGTGACTGTGGTGCCCTTATAGATGAAAAATCCGTGACTTCTGTGCTCCCCCTTTTGGCTCCCCACTCACCGACTCCCACTACCCCTGCAGGGGTAACAGACACTTCAGGATCCCAATCCCGTCCTTTTGGCCGATATCCCGTGGTCACTGAGATAGGATGTCCTCTCTCCCAGGTGTTTCCAAATAGCCTCTTTGTACCACCTCCTTATACCACGTCCAAGACAGGGCTCCCCAAAGAAATCCTCATAAAAAGAGATGCCACCTCATAGTGTAGTAATTAAATAAAAAATTTATTACCGTAAAAAAGCTCCCCACATGGGAGAAATTAAAAGCATGTAACACTACACTATGGGTGAAGCCGAAAGCCAGGAAGTAATTCACCGCAGCGTGCGGTCCAGCTGCGTTCCAGGCTCTCTCGCTCCGTACCCGGAAATGACGTAAGTGCGTAGCTCCGCCTTACGCGTTTCGTCATCTACGTTTTCAAAGGCCGCCTTTGAAAACGTCGATGACGAAACGCGTAAGGCGGAGCTACGCACTTACGTCATTTCCGGGTACGGAGCGAGAGAGCCTGGAACGCAGCTGGACCGCACGCTGCGGTGAATTACTTCCTGGCTTTCGGCTTCACCCATAGTGTAGTGTTACATGCTTTTAATTTCTCCCATGTGGGGAGCTTTTTTACGGTAATAAATTTTTAATTTAATTACTACACTATGAGGTGGCATCTCTTTTTATGAGGATTTCTTTGGGGAGCCCTGTCTTGGACGTGGTATAAGGAGGTGGTACAAAGAGGCTATTTGGAAACACCTGGGAGAGAGGACATCCTATCTCAGTGACCACGGGATATCGGCCAAAAGGACGGGATTGGGATCCTGAAGTGTCTGTTACCCCTGCAGGGGTAGTGGGAGTCGGTGAGTGGGGAGCCAAAAGGGGGAGCACAGAAGTCACGGATTTTTCATCTATAAGGGCACCACAGTCACCAAGCTCTTGGAATCCTCTTTTTTTTTTTTTTTTTTTTTTTATCTGCTTATTGCAATCTGGGACTTATCACGTGTGACAGTTTTTTGTGTTTTTTATTTTTTATTATTTTTTCTTTATTCAATTATGTTGAGACACATTGTGTAGACCGTTTGGATACATATTTTTTGGATTTGATTGCACTGGTATACAACTTTTTTGCATATTTATATATATATAATTTTCTGCTATTTGCAGTTTGGGATGCATTACTTGTGACAGAACATTTTTTCTATCCATATAAGCTATTACACATTGGGTACATAACAATTTTTTGGATTTGATTGCACTGTTATATTATATTAATTTTTATATTTTTTGCATATATATATGTTGGAATCATCATATTAGCTGCATAGTGTATCAGCAGCCACACTTAGTGGTACTTTTTGGATATTACCTGGGCATATAGGTATATGGTACCTAATTAGGGTCTTCTTTACGTTTCGTATCACATATATTTTACCAGTTATGGGGGCACTTATATGATTATTTATCACTGTTTGTGTATGGTATAGTTCATATCGGTCACATTATTATCAAGTACATACTTTATAAGGAAGCGCCATACCTCTATTTAATACTTCATATATATGTTAGTCCTCTTTGAGGGCTTAACTAAAGGTGGCAGCATACCTTTCTTTCTTTTTTCTTTTTCCTCTTCCCCCTTTTTTTCTCTCTTTGGGGTTCTGTACCCCTTACACCTTCTATTACTAACCCCCATCCCCTCCCCCCTCCCCACCCCCTTGGTCTTTTTCCTCCTCCCTCTTGTTTCCATATCCTGTCCCCCTCTTTCTGTCCTAAGCGCAGAGGTTCTGTGTCTTTTTATCATTATTAGATATCTACACATTCTTTCATCATTGCTTTTTATGCACATTGCACTTTTGGTTTGATGCACAGTATTTTGGTATTGATTTATTCATATAAGTCGCATTGGATCTAGTTTTTTCTTGCATCGTTTTATTGTTACTTACTATGCCATTGTCATTTATTTTTTTTTTATTAGTCATTTGGAAGATTGTTTAGTTCATTTGATTTTACCTTTTCACTACATACCATTTTTATCTATTCTAGATGAGGTAGCGCCACATATTTATTTATTTCAGTTTTGTCTTGAGCTCTGTGAGTACACTCTTTTATGTTGGCAGCTTCCCGTGTCTGTTAGAGAGTTTGGTTTTTGCGCACTAGATTCTTTGTTTGAGGCTGTTGGTGGAACATCCGACCGTTTGTATGCTCCATCGGACAATTGTTGCTGGATTTTCCACGGACAAATGTTGGATAGCAGGTTTTAAAATTTTCCACGGACAAATGTCTGTTGTCGGATTTTCCAAGCGTGTGTACACAAGTCCGTCAGACAAAAGCACAAACACGCATGCTCAGAAGCAAGGACGAGCCAGATGCGGTCGGCCTTGTAAACTAGCGTTCGTAATGGAGAATTAACATTTGTGACGTGGCAAATTATGAAATCCTGAAATGCAGCGCACATTCTCTTCTTCTTTAATGGGATTTTAATGAAGCTGCTTTGCTGGTGATACTGATGGAGTGATGGAGTAACTAATTTTCAAAGGCTTTTTTTTCTAGTGATATCAAGAATAATATCATTATGCTTTTTTTATTATTATTATTATTATTTGGGCAAGTCACCACAACACCATTATCCCGTACTTTTTAAGATCAAAGATACAACTATGTTGGTGTCCCTTGTCAATTTTACATTGTGTTTTTTAAATGTAACTGCCTACTCCCAAATTGTCATTTGAAGTAAAACACATAGCCAAGTATTATTCTCCACAATTTTTTATTGTCCATTAAAAAAAGAAAACAAATACATTTAGACATGCTATATGCCAATAGAACTTAACCAAAAAGTACATTCTGTGCATCCAAAAATTTAGAAAATATACCAAATCAAATCATTATTATTTAACCAAAAAATAAAATAAAAGCCTCATGCATGTGTCCTGCTTCTTAATATAGGGGGTCAACAATGCCAAGAGTTGGTGAAAGCAGGGGTCCGTCATCTGGAGATAATTCCAAAAATCATCTGGATTATTTTCCTGGAGCTCCCGCAGCAAAGGCATATGACATAATTGGTCACGATTAATAAAGCAACCAATTTTTGGTCCTAGAACTCCTCCTCCTGTTCCTGGACTGGACTTGGGTCAAAGCAATAACTCCAAGGCCAATAATAAATAACATGTTATCTCCTCCAATTCCGCAACATGTCTGGTTGACGAACGGGCGTTCAGAAACTAACTGAAAAGCGTGAAATGAAAAGTGCCAAATGAAAAGCGCGAATCAACACTCACCAAACTTCTACTAACACGCAATTAGCAGAAGGAGCCCAAAGGGTGGCGCTAAAGAGCTGAAAAACCATGTAGTGTGTCAGTACGTTCATGTTTATTGGCCAGCAATTCCTTGCCGTTTGTATGAAGACAAAATCCAGGAACACACCTTCGGACAAAAGTCCAAGGTTTTGTCTGCGGAAAATTTGATTGTGTGTACGAGGCTTAAAAGTTCCCTACAATGGAACTAAGGGGCCAAGCCCAACCCCTGAAAAACAACCCCACACCATAATCTCCCCTGCACCAAATGATTTGGACCAGTGCACAAAGCAAGGTCCATAAAGACATGGATGAGCGAGTTTGGGGTGGAGGAACTTGACTGGCCTGCACAGAGTCCTGACCTCAACCCGATAGAACACCTTTGCAAGCCAGGCCTTCTCGTCCACATCAGTGCCTGACCTCACAAATGCGCTTCCGGAAAAATGGTCAAACATTCCCATAGACACACTCCTAAACCTTGTGGACAGACTTCCCAGAAGAGTTGAAGCTGTTATAACTGCAAAGGGTGGGCCAACTCAATATTGAACCCTGCGGACTTAGCTTGGGATGCCATTAAATTTCATATGCGTGTAAAGGCAGGCGTCCCAATACTTTTGGTAATATAGTGTATGTAAAAGCAAGATTATAGGGAGGTAGTTATTTTGCTCATTATATGCACAGCCTCTGTTTCCTGCTTTGCAGTGCTACACAGAAATGTTGTTTTACTGCTCTCACAATGCAATCTGGCCATAAACGTGGAAAATAGTTAAAGGAAATAAACTTTCAATCCCATTTTTTGGTCAAATTTGAAACAGTCAATGACATAAAATGGTGGTTTCTTATTAACCTCAAAGAGATCTGATTGAAATTCCCCCCAATCGATTGTTTAAGACCAAGTTCACATTTCGATTACACAGTTGACCCAATTCTGGTGGTCTATCGAACTGGTAGCCAGTAGATTGCTTAGTTTCTGATCATTGTGATCTTATTAGCAATCTCTGGCTGATTGAAAACTGTTAAAAATTGAATTAAAACTGTCATGTGTATGGCCAGCTTAAAATGGCCCTTTGACCACAGGATCACCTACAAACAAATAACAGCCCTGAAAAAAAGTTGTCTGAATGTTAACTTAATTTCATGCACGGCCCTTTGGGCTGCAATTGAGGCCCCCATATTAAGGGGGCCTCCACTGCTCTATTTCCATCTTTCCATTGGCCTGTGTTTTAAAACCCAGCAGCTTTAGTGCTCCCTGGTTGTTGTTCCTGGTGTTCCACACCTCTGGGTGTATGAACACCTGCTCCTCTTGCTGCATGCAGTTCTTTCTCCCACCAGCTTGAACATCATTACCGGTTATACAAGCCAGCAGGAGGAACCATTGCGTGCAGCAGAGGGAGCAGGTATTAGACCAATCAACCTAGCGGTTGGAGAGCAGGGAAACTCCAGCTTTTCAAGAAAGGGCCACCAGAATTGTAACTTAAATGCCGCTTCTTTTACAGGGCTGGTGTCTTTTGTAAATGACTCTGTGTGTTCTCTCTAAGTTTTATCTCAATAGTTGTTAGGGAAGGTTATTTTAGTGGCTATAATAAGCTCTCTTTATTGTGGTCATAAATTACTATGCCTTATGATGTACCTAAGTGTATCATAAAACAGTAAAACCTTTTTTCTTTCTTTTTTTTTTCTTTACAGAATAATGTACACAAAAGTGAAATTTTATAAAAGATGGCAATGGTCGTGGTCTCGGCATGGCGGCGTGAGAAAGCATCTTAACAGAGCCTTACCACACATTACATTACCGGCGCCCAACAGGTCCCTCGGATGTCCAGGAAGCCTGGCCTACACCCTGGATTGCTTTCTGCCGCCGCAACAGCCGGCGGCCTCCACGCCGGCAGCTCCCAAGATGGCGCCAGCCTGCTCTGCAGCCTCGATCACAACAGGGGATTCCACAGTGCCTGATCTCCCGCAACAACGGCCAGATGACCACACAATGCCGCCTTTCTCACCTCCCAGTGATCATTCTCCCTGCCTACCCAGATCCCTGAAGGTCTCTGCAGACATGGAGGAGGAACTGCTCAGCTTGGAACACACTGCCTCTTCACCAGCTCCTACACCACCCAGCGCTCTTGCTTCAGCACAGAGCACACTGCAGAGCAAGGACTGATGCCTTCACACTAGGTCACAGTGAGTTCTCACAGTAGCCCACCTCAGTCGCTTGGCCTTCCTCTCACCCCCAACTCCGAGCATAGGTTATGGGCATTTCTACAGCAGCACCCCACAAGAGCAGACTTTGAGTCCCTTGTCCAGAGAATGGAGACTGCTTTGAAGGGTGAACTACAGACTCTCAAACAGGAAGTATCTGAACTGGACACCCAGTTTCTGCAGTGGAGCAGGAAAAGGGTGCAATATCTCAGTCTGTGCAAACCTTACAATCCTCTAACTCTGATTTCAATGACCAAGTTGTCCAACTGCACTTACTCCTTGACGACCTGGAGAATCGCAGTCACCAGAAGAATATACGGTTGAGAACTGCGCTCAACAGTGGCCAATATTTTTATCTGGACCGCCTGCCAGACTCTAAGATCTTCATTCACAGAGTCCACAGAACCCTGGACCCAAGATCAGATTCATCAGACAGACCCAGGGATGTCCTTTGCTGCTTACACTCTCTTATCCTCAAGGAGGACATACTACAGCAGGCTTGGAGGGTGGGAGTCCTGAAGTTTGTTGGCGCAGCTGTCCACCTTTTAACTGATGTTTCCAGGAAAACTCTTCTCATGCGGCGGTCCCTCAAACCACTCCTGGATGCTCTGAGTGAAAAGGGTCTTGCCTACAAGTGTGGCCATCCATTCCATCTCATCGTCCGCAAAGCAACAGATACCTTCCCCTTACAGCACACTTCGGAACTACCGGACCTGTTTATCTTTGCTGAGATAGATCCGATTCCAATACCTAACTGCCTTATAGTGCTCGTCTCTTGAGATTCCCGGTGTCAGGTCCCCCCAAGCAGTCCACAAAGGGCCCGTTACCATCGCCGTGGTCAGGGAGCAGGGGCGTAACTAGAAATCACAGGGCCCCATAGCAAAATGTTGTATGGGCCCCCCCCTGCCAACAGCCCCCCCCACAAAAAAATGTTGGGGCTTAAATTAAATAGTGGGGGTGGTTCAAAGGGGGTGTGGTTCGAGTCTGAGATGAATGAATGAAGAAAGAAAGAAAGAAAGAAAGAAAGAAAGAAAGAAAGAAAGAAAGAAAGAAAGAAAGAAAGAAAGAAAGAAAGAAAGAAAGAAAGAAAGAACAGGCACAGATCCTACACCACAATAGCAATATATGTATTCCAGAAAGTTTAACAGTCAACATATAAAGATACTCCAAACACCTGGTGTTGGCGCTTCAATCACCCTCACCTGTGCCCAATGCAGTGTGACCAGTGCCCAATGTGGCCTATGTGTTCCCAATGCAGCATGGTCTGCACGTGCCCAATACAGCCTCACCTGTGCCCAATACTGCCTCACCTGTGGAAAATCTAATGAAGCAATCAGTTTTATTGAAATTTACATACAATAATCAAAAAAGGTAAAAGCATCACATGTGTGCATCTGTATTTATGTGCAGTGAGCCCTTGTGCGTCTACACGTTTCGCCGTTAGGCTTCTTCAGGACACGACCAAGGTTCAAAGGCGCAACAGATAAGAGAATATGTTTCTCTATCTGGAATGAAATACAAAGCAATTAAAAACATGACTAATACATAAACAAACGTGGTTTAAAACAGAATCATGTGCTAGACACCCGCGGACATATAGATCAAGGACAGTCAGAAAGATAGGTACCTTAGTATGAGATACATTGCTATAATAGCCATGGTAAGGGGAATGACCAGTGAGCCCGGGGTCTTTCTAATATGACCTTTGATATGCTTCGGTTCACTGACAAGCAGAGGCCTCCCTTACCCTATAAAGAGTTAATATGGTTCCCCTTTTTACTTTCACCTCGTTTAGTACACTGCATTTTATGCCCATTGATATTACATATTACTGCCTGTTGCTTCCCTAGTTATGTACCTTGAGCATTAAGTGTTGAACTGAGAACTTTACAGCAACACTGAGGAATCGTGGCTCTACCTTGGGACAGGTCCAGTAGCTGGATACCCCTAAAATTTGGGGGCTGGTCTGTCAACCTGTCCCAGGATTAGAGCACTAGACCAGTGCTGATTCCACCCTTCCCCCTACAGGGGTTCTATATTTGAAATTTCAGTGATATGATAGCATGCCTTGGTCCGCTGAACAGCAAGGGCCTCCCTTGCGCTATAATGAGTTACTATAGTTCCCCTTTTGACTTTTACGTTACTTGTTACACTGCATTTTATGCCCATTGTTATTACATCTTACTGTCTGCTGCTTTCCTAATTGTGTACCCTGAGCGTCATGGGTTGGACTGTGAATTTTACAGCCACACTTAGGAGTCATGGCTCTACCTTGGGACAGGTCCAGTGGCTGGATACCCCTATAGTTTTGGGGCTGATCTGTCAACCTGTCCCGAGCTTAGAGCATTAGACCAATGCTGATTCCACCCTTTCCTTTACAGGGGGTTCTCTACTGCAAGTTTCAGTGGTGGAATGGCATTCCTTGGTTTGCTGACCAGAGAAGGCCTCCCTTATGCTATAAAGAGTTAATATAGAGCGTTTTTGCTTTTTGAATTGTTTGTTACATTGAATTCTATGTTCCTTGATGTTAAATTTCACTGACCAATGCTTTCATAGCTTTGCTCCCTGAGTGCATTAGGTTGAACTGTGGATTTTACAGCCACACCCGGTCTGCCCTCTACCCCATGACAGGGCCAGCGGCTGTATATCCCCATATTCGGGGGACTTTTCTGTCGCACTGCCCCGGGCTTAGAGCACTGGACCAGTGCCGACTTCGCCCTCTCCTTTAAGGTGGATTTTTCAATATTTAATTTATTACCAATGTATTTATTCTGTGGTTTGCTTGTCAGTCTACATTTATTACATTTTAGGCAATGCCGGTGCTCCAACATTGGTCAATGTTGGCTGCGGGGACCCCAATGGTTGGGGCTCTGTGCCTTTCCATGCCTTACTACTCCCCACACTAGGTATACTCTGCCCTGGTGGCAGTAGCTCTTCTCTGCAGAGTTTCTATCTCTCTCTAGACTCTTCCTTCTCTTTACTTTTTCTCTTATTTTCTAAACTCACCTCCTCCCTCCCTTTTTTTTTTTTCACTACCCCACACCCCAGCAGTGGGCAGCGGCAGAAGCGGAATCTTTGGCAGTATGTCTGTCAGGATCCTCTCTTGGAACGTAAAGGGGCTGAATTCCCCAGAGAAGCTCACTAGCTGTCTAGCCGAGCTCTGGAGACAGAGTGCACATTGCATTTGTCCAAGAGACTCATTTCAGGGCAGACAAGATACTCAGACTTTCCAACAAATACTTTCCGATGGACTACCATAGTACGTCCTCAACCCCTAAATCTAAAGGGACGAGTATCCTCATATCCAAATCCCTTCCATGGCAACTCCTTCATGAGCACCATGATCAGGAGGGCAGATTCCTGCTTCTGAAGGGGAAAATTTGTTCTCAGACCTTCACTCTTGCGAACATTTATCTCCCAAATTTCAATCCGCTCCCAACCCTTGAGACCCTTATGTCTTAGGAGGGCCTTGGCCTTGGACCCACACAGGGATTCTTCCTCAAACTTATCCTCTCTAACCCGGGGAACCTGACTTCACCTTAAAAATCTTTTGCACTCCCATCAATTGGTCGATATATGGAGAATATTTCATCTGCAGGAGCGGGATTATACCTTTTATTCAAATATACAGGGCTCTTATTTCAGAATTTATTTTTTTTTCTAAAACATTTGGCAATACCTCTGGTCACCAAGACAGACACCGGTTACATCACACTCTCTGACCATGCCCCAATCACTCTGGAGCTTGCTCACTCCCAAGCTTCCTCCAAGACTTCCATGTGGCGACTCAATGAGGCCCTCTTGAATGACCCTGAAATTGCGGCAGATATCTGTAAGGAATTTACCTTATATTTCTCTGCTAATGTAGGCTCTGTGGAAAATCCGATCTTTGTGTGGTCCACACACAAATGCTATTTTAGGGGAATCATACTTAAACATGGTCATGCAGCCAAGAAACGTTGCCTCAAAACCTTGTCCGACATTCTAGCTTGACTCCATTCCTTAGAATGTGATTACCGTATTCTAGTCTGCATCTCCCCTAGGTAATACTTAAAATCTGGCCTGTTGGTGGGTCCTGAAGACTGGAGTTGAGAACCACTGCCATAAAGGATCATTCCCTATACGAAGCGAAACATGTTCTGTTAAAGGCCTGTCGTTCTTTTTATGAATATCGAGATAAGTGTGGCCCTCTACTAAATAATGCTTTACGCACCAAGCGATCACAGACATACGTACCAGCTTTACTTTCGTCATCTGGTTCTAAAGTTCACTCTTCTCCAGAGCTGGTGAAAAGCTTCCGCGACTTTTACTCTTAACCGTATAACTTAGACCAACCTCCCACTTCCAATTTATTGTCCCGGAGCCCCTCGGACATCTGCAACTATCTTAGGGAATCCAATCTCCCTACGCTGACTACGGAAGAGCGTGAGGACCTTTCTAAGCCCATTACAGTAGAAGAATTAGCTTTGGCCATAGCTACCACTCAGTCTGGTAAGGCTCCCGGTGCCGACGGATTCACCTTCCCTTCCTACAAACAGTACCAGGATTCCTTGGCACCTCACTTTATCACAGCTTTTAACGCTCTTAAATGGACACGGATTCCCTGCGGACATGCAACGTGCATCCATTTCAGTGATCCCTAAACCGGGTAAGGACCCGTTGCTATAGGTCTATTTCCCTTCTAAACTGTGATATGAAACTATTCACCAAAATCCTGGCTTCTAGGATGAATGTCTTGTTACAACGCTTAATTCCCCTTTTACTCCTGTCCACAGATGCCGAGAAGGCTTTTGACAGGGTGGACTGGGCCTTTCTCCAAGAGACACTCAAATTTGTGGGAATACCAGACCCCATCCTGTCATAGATTTCAGCCAGTTATAAGAATCCCACCGGAGGAGAACGGAGAAGACGAATTTGAAGTGGAAAGTATACTGAGTTGCACAAAAAGGGGAAGACAGCTCCAGTATTTAATTAAGAGGAAGGGGTATCCCCCTGAGAACAACTCCTGGGAACCTTCAAAAAATTTGCATGCCCCACGTTTGGTCCAGGCCTTTCATCAGGAACATCCAGAATTGATGTCCAGTTTGGGTGTCCAGAGGCCACCCCTCGGGGGGGGGGGGGCACTGTCAGGAGAATGTTGCTTCCAGGCACTTCGGCGTGCATGCGCGGTGTGCATGCGCGGCGTTGTTTGATGCTTGATTACCTGCTGTGACCCGGATTGACCTCGACTCTTCTTCTCTTCTCCTGGACATGACCCTTGGCTTGTTATACGGATTCCGCTCCTCTTCTGTGTTTGACCCTCTGCCTGTGACCCGGATCTGCTTACTGTCTTCTTGCCCTTGAACCTCTGCTTGTGACCTGGACTTGCCTTGTGTCTCCCTGACACCTCACCTCAGCCTGTGTTTGAAATACTGATCCTGTGTGTTTGACCCTCAGCCTGGTTCTGGACTATCTTGTGCCCCGCTCCAGTAAATCATCCCATCTGCCAGTCTCTGCACAGCTGCTCATCCCTGCAAGGACTACACGCAAGTTACCACCTGCCTTCTGGGTAGCCTGTGCCTCTTTGTGCCATCCACTCCCTGTCTCACCTCCAGGGGGCGGACTGCGCTTAGTCGCAAGGGTAAACCGCTCTCGGCATTTCGGCCTCGGTAAGTACATCTCTGATACCGGCTCTCTTTACTCGTAAGCTCCATTCTTTTGAGGAGCTTTGTCTGGGAGAGGGCCCGTTCCGGAGTTCCTTATCAACCTCTTATAAATCTTTGTTGGATCTCCATGCCACTGAAGACCCCCCGTTCTTAGCAAAATGGGAGAGAGACTTGCAAGTTACCTTTTACTGAACCCCAAAAGGAGAAAATACTTTTTTTTGTGCAGAAATCCTCCCTATGCAGTAGGTACCAGGAAACCATGTACAAAATTATGACGCATTGGTATAGAACGCCATCAGGTCTGGCAAAGATATTCCCTCTTCAGATGGATCATTGCTGGCATTGTGGCCTCCAATCGGGTACCCTTCTACATATTTTTTGGGAGTGTTCTACGCTTGCCACTTTCTGGCAACCAGTGCTTAAGCTCATACATAAGTTCAAAGACATTTCATTACAAGATAACCTAGCTGCGGTCCTGCTTAGCCTCACCCCATTGTCAAGGAAACGTTACCACAAATCCCTTCTCAAGCACCTCCTTAATGCTGCATGGGCTTGCATTCCGCCTCTGTGGAAGCAACAGTCTGCCCGAACGATGGCCCAGTGGTACTCAAGAGTGAAGGACATAGAGCAGATGAAAGATATGACCGTGGCTTTGCGGGATAAGTCAGAGGAACACAAGTCCAGATGGCTTCACTGGGACCTCTTCCGCTTCTCTGATGAATTCCTCCAATATACCTAATTAAGATTCTTCGTCAGAGGTTCCCACTGCCTGACTGACACTGTTGATGCCTTCTCCTGGAAGGTGACCCCTCCATCCCTCCACCACCCCTCCTTTTTTTTCCTCCCTTCTTACCTCTCCCCTCACTCTTTCTTCTTCTGCTTCTTTTCTAATTCTTTTAAAATAAATAGATGAAAGTATGGTGTGTATAGGATAGCATTCTCTACCCCATTTTAAACTTCCCTCTATGACGTGATGTTTTTCCTGGAAATTTAGGAATATCCCCCCTCGGACAGGCTTGTCTTCGATACAGCCTTCTTGAGAAGTTTCATACATGTAGATAAGAATGTCTTGTATTTCTTATTGCCTTCAAAACTTGTTTCAACCTTTCATAATACAGTACGGTTGTACCTCACAAACTTGACATTGATTGTTTGTTTGTTCTGAGAAGTTGTCTTTTTATTGTACCTGTGACACATCTTTAAATAAAAAAAATAAATAAATAAAAGATGGCAAAACAATGCACAGTCGGGCACATCACCTAGATGTTGATTGACACAGTACATTCGCTGCTCAGAGTAATTTGTAAAGCAGATTATCTGCCACTTTTAAAATAAATAGAGAAACATGGAAGCTACCATACCTGGCGTATCCTGCAAATGCTATTTGCTTGGCTACCATGGTTACCTTCGTACTTTAATACTTTGAGCTGTTTTGTAGCCCTATGTTACCACTTAGGTTGTATTTATATTTCACATGTTATGCCATGCGTAAACATGCATTAGGGCAGCCCATTCATTTTGACAATGGATCTTTTTAACAGATCGTTTTTTTTTTTTCAGTGTACCACAACATACAGATGATTCACATCTCTGCCTTGTGATACTCTAAAATGCAGGCCTTGAGTGGCATTCAAAAGGAGGCCATGGTAATGCAAAGTACTACAGTCTTGCTGAATACTTCCTTCACAGGTATCTATAGAAAATAGTTTCATGCCAGTTATTTTTTAAGGGGTTTTTCTCAGCAGAACGCATGTATTTGAATAGAATAGAAAACACAAAACATAAAAACACAGTGCATTGGTGGGAGCAGACTCTATTGAAAAGTTGAAAAATTGGTTTTCTGATGTGCGTGCATTTAGCCTGTGATGGAAAAAACAAAAATATGGCAGTTTAATCTAGAGGGAAACAAACGCTTATTGAACATTATTTTGTAAATATTCAATGATTAGCAGACAATTGGCAGATATCTGCATCTTCTCAGTGTGTAGATAAAACGCTTTAAACCTGGTACATGCAGTTTTGGGGAGAAGATCTCATCTGTCAGCAGTATGAGTGAAAAAATCACTTGTAAGAAAAACTCTCTAATTAATGTGGCAAAATAGGAGACCTTCTACATATATTGCTTATAAAAGTACATGTGACATCAGGCAAGCCTATCTACTTGCTTGTGGATGGGGCCTCCTTGTCCATGCACACATGTGGGTACCTCTCCTTTCTTCTTCTGTACGCACTCATCAAAAGTCACTACACACCTTACTCAATGTATGTTGCATTTAGGAGGGACACTGCTGAGCCAGCACCCTTTCCACCAGTCCAGCATAACTCTGCCACCTCACTCCCAGTGACAGAATGGGGTCCTGCACCGCACCAAGCGTGGACCTCATGCGTGCACTTGCTTAACTCCTTCCACTCTTCTGTACCGTGTGGCCAGGCACATGAGGTCTCTGTACCACGGATTCGGTCCCAGATACTTTGGGAGAACCAACCACTAAGGAGGGAAGCGATATATTAATCCCCCCTCTTGCTACCAGAGGACCTGTCACCTGAGCCTAGTACCACTCTAGGTGAAGGTGAAGAATTAGGTCAATCACAGTTCACTAGGCTATAGCAGCATAGAATGGAGCAGCTAAATTAGAGTAAACCTGGTAATCCACAAAATCAGCAATAAGTAATGGCATTAGCAAACAGTAATAGCAATGATACTCAATACTTTGATAACTCCTCTGTAAACAGTAGGCTATAATCACTTTAGTGTGCATGCTATATGAATGGCAGCTATTATTATATTATTATTATACAGGATTTATAAAGCGCCAACAGTTGCGCAGTGCTTTACAACATGAGGGCAGATAGTACAGTTACATTAAATAGAGGAAGAATCAAGGGGCTCTGTTAGTTAGAGCTTACAATCTAAGAGCTATAAATATTTAGACTCCCTAAAGAGATACCTCTTACTATGGACAATAGGAAAAGTTCTTTTGAGCAGTCTTTAGTCCTTGTTCATCTTTGGGGCCCAGTCTTTACGGTGGTGCACAGTAAATTCTGCATGCAGTAAATAATGCTGCTAGTTAGATGGCCAGTCCGAATGCTCTCTGTCTCTGCTAGCAGCAACAGGGCAATGGCAATAGCATCCTAGAGTAACAGGGGTCCAACTGTTCAGATGTCAGCTTACTTCTGGATCTGCCTGTAGTGACTCTGGCCCTCAGCACACACTCACAGGCTTGTGGCAGGTTTATGTGCACACAGGAACAGCAATGTGCACAACTCGGTCTCCTCGCAGCCAAGAGAAAGTTCCTCATTCAGCCTGAGAAAATACAACTCTCCCTCCACTTATACCCGGCTCGCATTGGGAATTTTAGTTCAATGGTCCATAGACTGACATAGTAAAAATGTTTCCCAGACTTCATCCCCCATGACTCAATGCTGACAACGATCAAGTCTCTGGAGCTCCTCCTGCTTGTCAGCTCTACCTGGTGGATGGAGGTCAGACTGATGTTCAGTGGAAACACAGAAAGCACTGCAGCACAGTGTCCTAAATTGCTCTCTTTCTCTAGCAGAGCAACTGGCCATCTCATGTCTATTAAAAACTCACAAGATAAGATGAACACCTGCTCACCACAGGGGGTGCCTACAGTGGTCATATTTTATACATTTTTGTACAATGTAAAATCTTTATAACAAAAGGTAAAAAAAAGCTTTTGATGTAACCACTTAAAAGTATTAGTCGGTGTTTGGTTTAATTTTGTTAGTCAAATCTATCTAAATCTGCTTAGTGCATCTAATACTACCCTCTCTACTGGTTGACAATGCTGCTGTTCAAGGGTGGTTCCATTGCTCCTCCATAGAGTGAAGCCGTCCTCAGACAAGAAGTGAGTTACTGGAGAAAATGAAAAAATGATTGTAACCACCATATTTATGGACTGGTATGCTGCAATATATTACATTTTTGTTTTTGACTTAAGATACACTTTCATTCTCATGCAAATCAAGACCTAATGGTACCATTATTAATTAAATACTTAATCCCTTTGTTTTTGTTTTTTGTTTTTTTTTTAATAATGAGTTACAAATCAGATGCCAATTCTTCCTAAAGTGGACCTATAATCTACATCTAAAGTCCAACTGAATGCAAAAATGTTATTTATTTTGTAATCTTCCTCAGGTTTTAAATGCTGTATGTGTCCCTGTTGGGAAGATGTCTGCTCATTTACTGTTTTCTGGTACTCAGCACCTGGACAGGAAGTGAGTAGAAACCCCCCCCCAGTTGGGACACAGACAACAACAGTACTCTATCCAAACCTAAAAACAAAGTTTTGCCTCGATTTTGCTTTAATATACAGTTCTGATGATATGAATAAAAAAGCAACAAGATTGAGCAAAATTAGGATTTTTTATTTCCTGGGATTTCATAAAATGTCGATAAAATGTTGCCATTTTGGAGGAATGAATTGGAGTCAACAGAGAATGCAGATTTATGGTGTTTTGGTGGTTTTTAATGTAGCAGTGGGCTACATGGGTCATGAGGGTATGTAAGTTCCTTTCGATTATCCTGGACCTGTTACTCTACCAAAAATCAACCCTAATCAAACTCACAGACAAACTGAAAAAAAGCAGAAACATTTAGGCTTCATGCACAATTACTTTTAAAAAACGCTGCTACTAAAACAGTTTAGCGTTTTGCCTGTAGAAGCAACTATGTGTCCATGTACATTAGGTAGTCTACAGACGTTTTTTAAGCTCAGCGTTTAGAGGGGAAAAAACTTTCTGTATTGCCTTTTTGAGAGCTTTTTTCTGGCAGAAAAAAATCTAAACGTTCAAAATTAGCGTTCTTTTCTGCCAAGAGCACTGGCGTTTTTTTAAGCTAGTGTGCATTGAGCTTAAAAGTGACACAAAACCACATTCAAACAAAAAAAGTAAGAAAAAAAAAAACAAATAGCACTAAATTAAATATTCTAAATGACCCTAAATACACCTCTACCCCAGTGACGGTTGATGCTCAATATTTTTTTGGGGGGGGCGGCAAACAAACCTGCCCCATCCCCCCCCAGGAGATCAGTGCCCCCCCGCAGGAGATAGATGGTGGCGATCAGTGGCCTTACCTTAGGTGGCCAATGATCCAGCTTGCAGGTTGCAGGCTCCAGGGAAGAGGTCGATGCTGCTCTTTGTAGGCTTCAGGTAAGAGGCCGATGCTGCTCCTTGCAGGTTGCAGGCTCCAGGGAAGAGGCCGTTGCTTCTGCTCACGGCCGAACAGGAAGTGGGTCCGATTGACAAGGAATCCTAAGACTCCCTGGCCAATCAGGTCTCAGGACCAGTTTCCTGATTGGCCGGGAGGACAATCAGGAAGACAATAGTGAATATTAATTTGCGATTGTCACACAACTTGGTGAGCTCAGGGCGCAGTGTTCTGCGCCCAAGACCACCTTTTTTTTTTAGCCTATTGGAGCCTTTTTTTTAAGCCTATTGGAGGCTGGAAACATGGATTAGGGGGGCGGCGCCCCTAATGGACAGGCTGCCACTGCTCCACCCACTAACCTCAATAACACCTTCTGAAAAGATAAAGTAGGTCATTTTTTCCCAAGTAAATTTGCCTGAGCAGCTCAATGAGGTTTCACTTTGGCAACATTTTGCAATTAAATCAATTTGGCCAAAATAACTCATTCTTCGTTGTTACCTCCTGTGCTAATGTATCTCCTCAAATAATTACCAAATTATCCAAATATCAGTAATATGTATGTAGTCACATTCTCCAAACATGCTGCTGAGCTTGTATAAGTTAAAAAAAAAAAAGAAGAAACCCCCACCCCCTCCCACTGAACTATGACAATCTAACCAGATTTTTATTTGGCACACAACCCTACTTCATTTTAAATGCATGAAAAGAATGAATGGGCATCAGGCTAGACTAGGAGTTTTATCAGTATGGGATTGATTGAGAGAAGAGCCATCATCTGTTATCTAATATCTATCATTATCTTATTTTGAACTTCCTGATCATGTTATTTGCTGCAGGCAGTGGCGGCTGGTGCTCCAGCTGGTGGGGGGGCAACAAATAAACCACCCGATACCCCCCACGGGTGGTACTCATGCAGTCGGGCTCTCAATCGGCGCTGATGAGAGATCGCTCTGGGCAGCCATCTCCTGAGTTCCGGATCTTCCTGTACATCCTTCTCCCTGCCCAGCCAATACGATCGCTTTTCCTCTTCCTGATTGGCCAGGAGGAGAAGCAGTAAGACAATAGCGAATATTATTTCGCTATTGTCACACAAGTGCGTGGGCTCTGCGCCCCGAGCCCACCCTTTTTTGAAGCCAATTAGAGTCTCAGGCTCTAATCAGGTGCTGCAAAAAAAAAAAAACCCCATTGAAATACATGCGTCCGGCGCACTGCATGTAGATTAGGGGGCGGGCGCATGGATGGCCGCCACTGGCTGTAGGTTGTTTATCTATGCATACTTCTGTACCCATTGCCAGGAACAGACAGACAAACAGCTTAAGATTGAATATAAAAGAGCAGTCTAATATATGTCAAGGGTTGTAAACTCTTGTGTTTTTTCACCTTAATGCATCTTATGCATTAAGGTAAAAAAAACTTCTGTTACTGAGCAGCCCCCCCCCCCCGTTTTACTCATCTGAACCCGTTCGTTCCCACGCCGGAGACGTGCACACCCTCTCTGGCCGGGGTCTCGGCTCTTGATTGGATAGAATGATAGCAGTGCAGCCATTGGCTCCTGCTGCTGTCAAACAAATCCAATGATGTAGGCGCTGGGGGGCGGGGCCGAGTCCCGCATTCTGTGTCTATGGATGCAAAAGCGGGATTCAGGAGCGCGCCCACACAGGTACCCCCAAGGAGAGCGTTTCTCCTAGGTGGTTTCCTGATGCAGGGAGGAGCTACTAGCGCGGGGACCCCAGAAGAGGAGGATAAGTGCCACTCTGTGCAAAACGAACTGCACAGTGGAGGTAAGTATGACAGGTTTGTTATATAAAAAAAAAAACTCAAGGGTTTACAACCAATTTAACTTTTCACATTTAAATCATTCTTCTTTATTTAACAACTATAAATGCTATAAAATTATGCTCATTAAATTATTCATTAGTGTACGATAGCAGAGTGTTTTCAATACAAAGTACCATTTTAATTGGTGTTGAAACATTCTTAAACTGATGTATACAATTGTGCGAAGAATATTCATTACACAGAATGAAAGAGAGAGATACCTAAGCAGTTTTATGCTAATAGTCCAGGCACTATTATGTGAGGAAAACCAGTCTTCGTATAGACAGTCTCCTAGCTCTGAGCGCTCCGAGACATAGTAATGGGGTGCTAACTGAACAAGGATCGCAGATTGATTTTGTACACCATTTTGATGTGCTAGCAACTACATTATGGATCTGAAGTGGTAAATATGATCACTTTGCACAGGGAATGCATTGATGTATGAATCATTCTGCAAAGTCAGATTACATTAGTGGCATGATTTAAAATATTAGGTGTGTTAAATCAAATTGTCTCACATCAAGGCTTGACTTACAGTTAAATATGCTGTGCTGTCAGGAAACCTTCTAACAGCTTTACATGGCTGACATGTACAGCATGTGGCTGTGCACAGTATGAATCGTGCAGGCAGAGATGTAATGTGTGTGTAAGGTGACATTTTTGGTGGGATACAACAGCAGCAGCAGCAGTATTGCAGTTGAATACAGAAAGGGAATCGAATATGTTGCATCTTACCAATCATACTAATGCAGCCATCACATTTAAGAATTGGTAAGCTGCAATATAATAAATGTTTGATTTGGGTTTAATACTGCTTTAAAATTTGCATTATATGTCCACTGAATTTGTATTTACAGAACATATAGCAGGATAAACTATTGGGTTTAAAGTGAACTTTCACTAACCTATCAAGCATAAGTGAATACTGACATCTCACAACATACAGCGGTATTATTTTACTACAAAGCTATACCTTTATCCTTAAAGAAAGCAGTCCTTGATATTCAGTCAAAGGACTTTGCATAGGTTGAAATTACGTCATCAATCTGCTGTAGGCAGGAAGGATCATTTCCTCGGTCATCTATCTCAGTGATCATGTGAAGAGAAAGGAAGGGTGACAGATTAGCATAGCTTAATGGCAACATTCATTTATTGCAGAATCCCTTACATAAAGAGTTCTCTGTGTACAGGGTAGGTGTATTGTGCGAGATAGGCTAACAGCAATCTGGATGGACTGGTAGAGCCGCAGAGTACAGAGCCGGGACCCGCCATGTGAGATTGAGACCAGCAGCGTCTTCGGCATACACACATGCCGCTGTCAGAGAACGAGGAACTAACAGAGGAGGTGGGCCGCAACTAGTTTCCAAGGCCCCGTCTCCTTCATCAGGCGAAAAAAATATCAACCATACAAAAAAAATAGCAAATGCATTATTCCTAAGCTCATTGTTTGCTATGGTCAATCATTGTTCCATCTGTCAGCTTACAATATTTGCAAATGGAATATATTGTAGGAAAGGCGATATTGACAAGATAGGGGTCCCTACGTGACCGCTACAAGAAAGAACTCCATGAAGAGAGTTATGCAGATAGAAGCGGAGCTGCTGCATCATGCCGTAGACCAAGCCCTCATGCAGAGGCCTTGTCATTTTTGAGGCGCACCACAGAGATGCGACTGTAAGTAAGATATGTAAGATATGGGAACTGTCTGGGATATGGGATTTTGGGACTGTCTCTTGCTGGATATGTGGGCTGTCTCTTGCTGGATATGTGGACTGTCTCTTGCTGGATATGGGACTGTCTCTTGCTGGATATGGGACTGTCTCTTGCTGCATATGGGGGACTGTCTCTTGCTGCATATGGGGGACTGTCTCTTCCTGGATATGTGGGCTGTCTCTTCCTGGATATGGGGCTGTCTCTTGTTGGATATGGAGCTGTCTCTTGATGGATATGTGGGCTGTCTCTTGCTGGATATGCGGGTTGTCTCTTGCTGTATATGGCACTGTCTCTTGCTGTATATGGGACTGTCTCTTGCGGGATATGGGACTGTCTCTTGCGGGATATGTGGCCTGTCTCTTGTGGGATATGTGGCCTGTCTCTTGTGGGATATGTGGCCTGTCTCTTGTGGGATATGTGGCCTGTCGCTTGCTGGATATGTGGCCTGTCGCTTGCTGGATATGTGGCCTGTCGCTTGCTGGATATTGTGGCCTGTCTCTTGCTGGATATTGTGGCCTGTCTCTTGCTGGATATTATGGCCTGTCTCTTGCTGGATATTGGGGATGTCTTTTGCTGGATATGGGGATATCTGGAAGTGCCTCTTAGATTACTTTGGTAAATGCTGTATATGTCCAATGTTTTGTACATTTTACTGCATTGATTTTTATTACCAAATTCCATACAAAAATACCTTATATATCCCCCCAAAATATACTTGGTTCCCTGTTCTATAAAGGGGCGGTGCTAGGTGTGTAGGGGTGGAGACAAGGGGTGGTCCTGGGGTCTGTTCTGGGGGTGGGTCTGACCTAGGGAAGGGGGGTGAGTTCCTGTACTTTTCTCTGACAAAAAAAAGCCCTGAATATACTTATGCTTTGAAAAATAAGTTTCCAGGAATCCTGGTCCCCAAAGTTCTATGCTATCATGTTTGCCTTTAAAAAAATGGCAACTGGTGTGTTGGTGTTTGTGCTTTATTTGTAGATAAACATATTTTGTATTCTCATTCTATTTAGAGTCAGTTATAAGGGATTTTGAGTACAGAGTAAATGTATAATCATTAATACTGGCCAAAGTATTCATATGCATGTGGTGGTTACTGGTGCATAGCGGGTCCCTACATGTTTTGCCATTCAAAGGCTTCTTCAGGGATTATGTGATCACCAGTATTCGGCAATGGCTCTAGTAACAATGAATACAGAGACAACGTTTCAATAAACAACACAACAAATTGTATCAAAAATACATGATAATAAAAAAAAAAACCTAAAAAAAAAAACACATAATACACATAGTAAATAGATCGTGTGACATGACTCATAGCTACTCCCACCCCACTTACCTAGGTGACTCCCACAACGGGCGTGCACCCAAGCAGTCTGGCAGCCTCAGCAATGGGGGTTGTAATCGTGTGGCTACAAGGGGCATACAGGGACCAGGCTAAATACAAATGAAAGTTGATATTAATGGACATAACATAGTCCAGTGCTGTGGGTTAACATAGCCTCAATACTTACATAAACTCTGCTTTGGAAAAATGTAGGTACAGGGGTGCCAGAAACTCCAGATTTAACAAGAGTAAGGGTTATGATGTCGTCATAAAGCCCTCTATAGAAGAAAAAACGGGAGAAAATAGGGATTAAATGAAAATAAGAATGAAATAAAAGGACTATGATCAGTCAATAAGTGGGGATAGAGGGGAGAAAAAAGAGGTAATAAAAATTAGAATGTTGGTAACAATAATAAAAACTAAAGGTTTATAGTAACATATGTCCCATTATGGGCATACGACAAAGATTAAGATGAAAAGGAAAATAGAGGAGGGAGATACAGACACTAACGTGATTAAAGTTGGGTTACAATGGAGTAGAATAACTCTCAACAGTGATCCAGTATGTCAGGTGTACAAGTAGACACCCTAATACAGGATTAAACCGGATAAGTTTAATCAGACAGCGCAGTCCCACACATGGTAGGACCAGAGAGAGTGTATGTATACAAGTTTACCTGAAATCAGTGGAGTAAAAAACCGGCCACCTCAGACTAGGGATGAGCTTCGAGTTCGAGTCGAACTCATGTTCGACTCGAACATTGGCTGTTCGCAAGTTCACCAAACAGCGAACAATTTGGGGTGTTCGCAGCAAATTCGAATGCCGCGGAACACCCTTTAAAAGTCTATGGGAGAAATCAAAAGTGCTAATTTTAAAGGCTAATATGCAAGTTATTGTCATAAAAAGTGTTTGGGGACCTGGGTCCTGCCCCAGGGGACATGGATCAATGCAAAAAAAAGTTTTAAAAACGGCCGTTTTTTTCAGGAGCAGTGATTTTAATAATGCTTAAAGTCAATCAATAAAAGTGTAATATCCCTTTAAATTTCGTACCTGGGGGGTGTCTATAGTGTGCCTGTAAAGGGGCGCATGTTTCCTGTGTTTAGAACAGTCTGACAGCAAAATGACATTTTGAAGGAAAAAACTCATTTAAAACTACCCGCGGCTATTGCATTGCCGACAATACACATAGAAGTTCATTGATAAAAACGGCATGGGAATTCCCCAAAGGGGAACCCCGAACCAAAATTAAAAAAAAAAAATGACGTGGGAGTCCCCCTAAATTCCATACCAGGCCCTTCAGGTCTGGTATGGATATTAAGGGGAACCCCGCGCCAAAAAAAAAAAAAAAACGGCGTGGGGTCCCCCCAAAAATCCATACCAGACCCTTAACCGAGCACGCAACCTGGCAGGCCGCAGGAAAAGAGGGGGGGACGAGAGTGCGGCCCCCCCTCCCTCCTGAACCGTACCAGGCCACATGCCCTCAACATTGGGAGGGTGCTTTGGGGTAGCCCCCCAAAACACCTTGTCCCCATGTTGATGAGGACAAGGGCCTCATCCCCACAACCCTGGCCGGTGGTTGTGGGGGTCTGCGGGCGGGGGGCTTATCGGAATCTGGAAGCCCCCTTTAACAAGGTGACCCCCAGATCCCGGCCCCCCCCTGTGTGAAATGGTAAGGGGGTACATAAGTACCCCTACCATTTCACGAAAAAAGTGTCAAAAATGTTAAAAATGACAAGAGACAGTTTTTGACAATTCCTTTATTTAAATGCTTCTTCTTTCTTCTATCTTCCTTCATCTTCTGGTTCTTCTGGTTCTTCTGGCTCTTCTGGTTCTTCCTCCGGCCTTCTCGTCCAGCATCTCCTCCGCGGCGTCTTCTATCTTCTTCTCCTCGGGCCGCTCCGCACCCATGGCATGGGGGGGAGGCTCCCGCTCTTCTCTTCTTCTTTTCTTCTCTTCTTCTCTTCTTCTTTTCTTCTCCGGGCCGCTCCGCAATCCATGCTGGCATGGAGGGAGGCTCCCGCTGTGTGACGGCGCTCCTCGTCAGACAGTTCTTAAATAACGGGGGGGCGGGGCCACCCGGTGACCCCGCCCCCCTCTGACGCACGGTGACTTGACGGGACTTCCCTGTGACGTCACGGGGAATGCCACAGGGAAGTCCCGTCAAGTCACCGTGCGTCAGAGGGGGGCGGGGTCACCGGGTGGCCCCGCCCCCCCCGTTATTTAAGAACTGTCAGACGAGGAGCGCCGTCACACAGCGGGAGCCTCCCTCCATGCCAGCATGGATTGCGGAGCGGCCCGGAGAAGAAAATGAAGAAGAGAAGAAGAGAAGAAAAGAAGAAGAGAAGAGCGGGAGCCTCCCCCCCATGCCATGGGTGCGGAGCGGCCCGAGGAGAAGAAGACAGAAGACGCCGCGGAGGAGATGCTGGACGAGAACGCCGGAGGAAGAACCAGAAGAGCCAGAAGAACCAGAAGAACCAGAAGATGAAGGAAGATAGAAGAAAGAAGAAGCATTTAAATAAAGGAATTGTCAAAAACTGTCTCTTGTCATTTTTAACATTTTTGACACTTTCTTCGTGAAATGGTAGGGGTACTTATGTACCCCCTTACCATTTCACACAGGGGGGGGCCGGGATCTGGGGGTCACCTTGTTAAAGGGGGCTTCCAGATTCCGATAAGCCCCCCGCCCGCAGACCCCCACAACCACCGGCCAGGGTTGTGGGGATGAGGCCCTTGTCCTCATCAACATGGGGACAAGGTGTTTTGGGGGGCTACCCCAAAGCACCCTCCCAATGTTGAGGGCATGTGGCCTGGTACGGTTCAGGAGGGAGGGGGGCCGCACTCTCGTCCCCCCCTCTTTTCCTGCGGCCTGCCAGGTTGCGTGCTCGGATAAGGGTCTGGTATGGATTTTTGGGGGGACCCCACGCCGTTTTTTTTTTTTTTTTTTGGCGCGGGGTTCCCCTTAAAATCCATACCAGACCTGAAGGGTCTGGTATGGAATTTAGGGGGAACCCCACGTCATTTTTTTTTTTTTTTTTTTTTGGCCGGGGTTCCCCTTAATATCCATACCAGACCTCAAGGGCCTGGTATGGAATTTAGGAGGACTCCCACGTCATTTTTTTTTTTTAATTTTGGTTCGGGGTTCCCCTTTGGGGAATTCCCATGCCGTTTTTATCAATGAACTTCTATGTGTATTGTCGGCAATGCAATAGCCGCGGGTAGTTTTAAATGAGTTTTTTCCTTCAAAATGTCATTTTGCTGTCAGACTGTTCTAAACACAGGAAACATGCGCCCCTTTACAGGCATACTATAGACACCCCCCAGTTACGAAATTTAAAGGGATATTACACTTTTATTGTTTGACTTTAAGCATTATTAAAATCACTGCTCCTGAAAAAACGGCCGTTTTTAAAACTTTTTTTTGCATTGATCCATGTCCCCTGGGGCAGGACCCAGGTCCCCAAACACTTTTTATGACAATAACTTTCATATAAGCCTTTAAAATTAGCACTTTTGATTATTCATGTTCGTGTCCCATAGACTTTAACGGTGTTCGCATGTTCGAACGAACTTTTTTCCTGTTCGCATGTTCTGGTGCGAACCGAACAGGGGGGTGTTCGGCTCATCCCTACCTCTGACATCCAGCTGATGGAGAGCTGGACAGGCCAGCCCTATATACCCCCCACTCGGTCGGCGTCTGACGTCACTGACCGAGTGCGGATGAGAAGATGTCAATGCGCATGCGCCAGTGGGCACTCCATTTGCCTACATGTTCCAGGATGCCAGGCGGCGAACTTAAGCCATCACGTGACGCGTTGAGTCATATGATGCGCTGAGTCACATGGCGCAGATGAATGTGCGGATGGATACAGGCGGAGCCAGCCTCCGCAGGACGATGCGCCCAGCAAATGGATAGGACAGAATGGCCCAGTGGGACGGGCCACGGTCAAGATCACAACACTGGCACAGCCTGCAATGGCCAGAATCAGGCGAAGGTCCTGATGGAGACCCACTACCACCCAATAAGTGGGAATATATTCCAGGACAAGAAGGGAGAAAGGGGGATGCGGGGGAGAGAAAGACTGAGGACGTATGGCAAAAGTCCCACTGATACACCAGTGTGGGCAAACCTATCATCATGAGCCATGACAGACGATGATAGAACAAGGATGAAGACAAAAAATAATACAAGCAATTAAATGATACAGTTACAATTATATATACCAAAATACCGAATATGGCCATAGAGATATCAATTCATTATATTAAAGTGTAATTAGAAGAAGAAGGAAGTGCATGATGCACATATATACAAATACATCATAAGTCATATACACTGCAGGGTAATATAGATCACCCAATCCAAGATGTTAAAGTGGTTTAGTGGTATAAAGTGTGGAAGATGGAAGAGGGGAGAGAGGGCAAAATGGATTAGCATATTCATGACTAAATCAGTTGGTTACAAAACATCCGGGACTGAACGCATGAACCCAACATGAACACAGTCTCAAATTATAAAAAAGACTTAAAACTGATATATTTGTTCAAGCCCGGATATTTTGTGGCATCTAAAATATGGATCCACTGGGTTTACAGTTGTAGTAAAGTACAATCAATGCCACCGCCCCTTACATGCGAAGGTACATGTTCAAGGGCGATAAATGTAGTAATATTAGGATCAAAATCATGTTGAAGTCCAACATGTCTACTGATAGCAGTAGTCATGAGGCGTTTGAGGACAGGTTTAGTATGATCCTTGATCCGTTTAAAAAAGGGACGCTTTGTTTTGCCCACGTAGAAAGATCCACACCAGCATGTGGCAAAATAAACAACGCCAATAGTATGGCAAGTAACTCTATGTGTGATGGCATGAGTATGGCCATTCGGAAGAGTTATTTTGTGGCCATTAGAAATGAAACAGCATATGTCACATCTCTCGCAGGCAAACGTGCCTGTATGGGATGTATAATTTTGAACTGTGGGACAGGGGTGACTTTTAACCAAACGATCCCTAAGAGATGGTGCGCGTTGATATGTGATTTCTGGAGAAGATTTAATGAACTTAATAATGGTTGTATCCGCTGTAAACAGAGGCCAAAGTTTGATCAGAACATTTCTCAAATGTGTATGTTGCCTGGAATACTGGGTAATGATTCTAACTGATTGTTCATCATTACGTGACTTTGCAGAGAAAATAAGACCCTTTCTCTCTTGTTTATTTTCTTTATTGTCCGCTTTTTTCAGGAGGGTGCGACTGTACCCCCTGTCTCTTAGTCTAGTATAGAGTTCCCCTGCAGCCCTATGAAAGTCATTATCTAGGGTACAATTTCTTTTTAAGTCCTAAATATTGACTGTATTGGATACTTTTTAACAATGGCTTCTGGTGTGCACTACTAGCATGTAAGATAGTGTTCCCAGCAGATGGCTTTCAGTATAATGAAGAACACAGAACTCCATCTGCATCAACATAAATCTCTAGATTGAGAAAGCAAATTTTACATTGGCTGCATTCCATAGTGAATTTAAGGTTAAAGTCATTAACAGCCAGTTTGTCCATGAACCAAGAGCTCATCCCTCGTGCTGGACCAAAAAAGTAAAATATCGTCTATATATCTGTGCCAGGAGATGAGATGTTGCAAAGGGCCAGACATGTCACCTCCTGAAAAAAGTTCCCTCTCCCATCCCCCCAGGTACAGGTTGGCATAGGACGGGGCACACCGTGTCCCCATAGCAACCCCCTGCACCTAGAGGAAATGGGAGGATCCAAACATAAAAGTGTGCAGAGTAAAGATGAACTCTAGTAGGTCAAGGACAAGCTGGTTGTAAGAATCTGCCAAAGATCCCCTTTCTTTCAACTGGTTACGAATAGCCTCAATTCCTTTTTTTTATGTGGGATAGTATTGTAGAAGCTTTCTACGTCTATAGCAACAAGCCAAACATTGTTCGGAATATGCGTGCCTTGAAGAGTGCGAAGGAGATCAATCGTATCTTTGATATACGAAAAAAGAGAAGTGACATGAGGGCATAAGTATTTATCAACAAGAGAGCTGGCATTTTCTGTTAAACCCTGGCATAATCGGACGACCAGGAGGATTTGTGAGTGATTTGTGCACTTTAGGAAGTGCGTAAAAGGTAGGGATCTTTGGTTTCTTGGTATTTAGGAAGTTCCAAGTGTTTTTGTCAATTAATCCTTTTTGAAAGGCTCTGAGGATAGTGGAGCAGTACTCCTGGGTATAATTATTAACCACAGTATTAGATATAGGTAGATACCAGTACTGGTTATCGAGGATGTCACGGTACATGAGTTCATACCTCTCGACATCCATGACAACAACATTACCCCCCTTTTCAGCCGGCTTGACCACCAACTGAGGATGGTTTTGAAGGGATTTGAGTGCCTGTCTTTGTTTCTTGGATAGATTATTAATATGTTGATTGCCAAAATCCATCTTGCCTATTTCATTGGTGATTTGCTGAACAAATGCCCAAATGTTTGGGTTGTTGCTAAGTGTTGGGAAAGCCTGTGACTTAGGTTTGAAAGATGTAGATGGAGGGAAGGCAACACCGGCAATGACAATGCCACCCATGGGGGGACTAGGGAAACGTCGTCTCCAGTGTGGCCCTCCTCCCACAGTTCCATCAAATCATCAATGGCCTGTAATTCATCCAGGCTAAATTCCGGTGTAGTGGAATAAGTAGATTCCATCTTGGTAGGGCTGTCATAAATTACTTTGTACATTAATCTCCTAGCAAATAAATGTATATCTTTGATAATTTGGAACTTGTCTGCATCGATCGATGAGTAAAATGTAAGGCCCAGTTTGAGTACCTCAATTTGATCAATTGTTAGAGGTACAGAGGAGAGATTGATGATCTCTAACCCTGTATCTCCATGTTGTCCTTGGGTATTGGAAGGGTCGAAGTAGGACTCGGAGATTGATCCGGTGTTTTTACTAAAAAAATTAGAGCTATTTTGGGATCAATCGATTGTGCACTAATTGGAAACATGGAGGAAAGATTAGATTCACTTACCCTCCTTGTGGTAGTAGAAGCAGGAAAAGAAGACAGAATGGGTGTTGTGGTGCTCAGTGCCGAGTTCAAAGCCAAGGTGGGCGTGTTAGACATAGTTTTCAGTGGACGTGAGGAAGGAGTGAGAGGCTGTATAGTGATTGGTTTGGAGCGAACCATAGATGGTCGTCGAGTGAGAGTAGGCCCGAAGGTGCCTCAAAGTGATTCCGTGGATGTAGTATTAAGTTCTCCCTTCCGTTTCTTTGGTAGGTAGTCGATTGGCTGGAAGACACAGAGGAAGCAGACGATACATTAGGTAAATCACTGTCCATTTTAGGTGCTGTAAAGGTGGGTGGTCTAATCATAGGTTTGCTATATGTGGTTTGGTTCCACTTGTATGCGTAACCGTTATCGTGTGCTGATTTGTCTCTAAGGAATTTGCCCTCCTTGGCATTATTGATGCCTACTGTGTATTCCTCGAGGTAAGTACGTAGGTCCTTTTCTCTTTTAATAAATTTAGGGGAGGAAACACTGATGACATGATCCTGATACCAAGAATTGATCTGGACATGAAGTTGAATAATTTCAGAATTGCCTTTCATTCAAAAAACAGGATCAAAAATACATGCCAAAGCAGAACGGACAGAAAAACTGACGCGTTTCACACTATCAAACAGTGCTCAATTATAGCTATGATTGAGCACTGTTTGATAGTGTGAAACGCGTCAGTTTTTCTGTCCGTTCTGCTGTGGCATGTATTTTTGATTCTGTCTTTTCAATAAAAGGCAATTTTTGGAGTGCGGCTGTCCAGAACTTCTTCCTATTTTATTGTTACATGCATTGCCAGCACCTGTGGCTTCTAAACTGGAGGAGAGGTTTTACTTTTGGCTGACCTACCTGGAGCGGTGATATTCCTTTCCCTGAATAATTTCAGACTCGTATTGCTTGCACAGGATCATTTCCAATGAGCATGTTTGAATTTTATGTTCCCAAGTTTGTTTAAGGGAATCATTAACCTTTCTTATATGGGGAAGATCTGGATTCTAAAGCTCCAGGGGACAATGTTATTCTCAGAATACTTTTCAAAATAGCATTTATGCCAATAAATCCTTACTTTTTTCTCTAAAAGACATTGTAATCTCATGAATGCTCTAACCAATTCAGCCTCTGTGATATTGGATGCATTCTGAGATGACCGTATTTTTGTCATGAAACCCTCCCATGCCTCACCACAGAAATCCGCCATAATGAATAGATGTTCACCAGCAACTATATCTAATATATGTATGTGTATACAACAATTTCAAAAATAGAAAAAGGGGGACACAGAAACATGAATATACAGAAAGATAATAGCAACTATACAAATCTATGTAGCATCAATTTATAACAAAAATACATTAGAGGTTACCCAAGCACGAGATGTGGTGTATTGAAACACCTGTTGGGCAAAATTGTGGTAGGGTGTGGGTTGAGTAACCTCAAGAGATCTGGCACCTCATCCCTTGTATTGGTAGAAAAATTATATTCTACAAATACAAGGAATGAGGTGCCAGATCTCTTGAAGTTACTCAACGCACACCCTACCACTATTTAGAGTCAAATGTTGATAAGAGAGTCCAGTCAAGTTCTACCACCCATCAAACACACCATCCTCAGCAAGAGCCACCTATTGAAGACTATTTTGATTGCCTCCTTGAAGAATTAAAATAAAAGTCAAAAACCTCAAAGTCAAAAGTTGCTGACGAATTCTACAATATCTCAGACCCTAGTGTTTTGCAGAATTATGCTGTCTGTAATCATTTTCGATCTTCTGTGTGCCCTTTAAATGATCTTCCAACATTGCCACCAT
Organism: Aquarana catesbeiana; assembly: GCF_042186555.1. Classification (NCBI taxonomy): domain Eukaryota; kingdom Metazoa; phylum Chordata; class Amphibia; order Anura; family Ranidae; genus Aquarana; species Aquarana catesbeiana. The sequence goes on from NC_133324.1 coordinate 269,600,905, forward strand.
AAATCACCAGACACTGTGTAAAATGCACACTCGCCATCAATTCAGTGACCTTTATGTTACTAAAGGTCAACAAGCGCATTGGGATAAATCCTCCATATCGATCACACCATACTTCAGTAGATATTCAAACGCCCCCTATTTCTTCAATATTTACTCCAAAGACACCACAATATCAAAACAGAAGTACTCATCGTGTAATATTTATTGAATGGTGTACATAAAAGCAGAATATTGCACTCAATAGGTCGCTGAATTGATGGTGAGTTTACATTTTACACAGTGTCTGGTGATTTATGGTGGCAAAGATAGAAGATCATTTAAGGGAACACAGAAGATCTAAATGTATGGTGGTGGATCATAAAGGGTGTTTATTGACTTTTTCATCATTCTTACACAAATAAATATTGTGTTTCACTTTTATATGAATTATTGCTTTGTGGGTTTTTTGGGTGATAGCACCTTGCCTTTTTTCTTTATATTTATGAAGTAATATTATTTTATTTTCACTTTTAAAGGGGACAGTCACTGGTTCAATTTAAATTACAAGCAGGCGCCTTTATTTATGTATGTCCTAGCATTTGTATTTCCAGTACCTATCTTCTATCAATATTTACAAAGTTTGTAACTTGTTTACATAAAGAAAACAAAAATAAAACCAAAAATAATTGGACAAAGGCCAAAACTGTTTCTGAAAATGTGTGTTTTATTTTAGCAACAATGTTAGAACTGGTATGGTATCAATGGTACAAATTTTAAAAATTGATAAAATGGAAAAACAAAAATGATAAAATGGTAAAACAGTGGTAAGTACTGTAAAATTTTACAACATGGGTAAATCCTAAAAAAAACTGGTATATAAAATGATTTTTCCAAGACACCTGTCCATCTTTAGTAAGAAAGTAGTCAGCAAAATGGTCACGTATTTGTAGGGAATGATTACTGGGACGTGTGGCAGTCATTTGACCTCCATGTTCATTTGCCATCTGTTCCGCAGAATTGGAGTACACATTCTCCCTAATATGCAAATGGTTATGTAGAAAACAGCATGCTAACCCTACTGTGATAACGTGCTCAATCTCCTGGTGCATTGCCGTTAACAAAACACACCATTTGGATGTACAGATTCCAAAAGCACACTCAACCATGCGGCGTTCTCTACTCAGTTGATAATTTAAAGTAGGTTTCCTGGAATCTAAACCATGCCTTGTGTAGGGCATGCGGAGGTAGGTAGATAAATGCCTCATCTGTTACAGCAACTTAAAGCAGATCAGGCCCAGAAGTGCCATGCAGGGGCCTTAATTGGAAACACTGACCCATTACAGAATTACAGAAAATTCTTGAATCTCCAGAACTTCCATAGGCACTGACATTCACTGTTATAAATTTCATGTTGGTGTAGCACCCTTGTCCTAAATAGGTCTCCTAGTAAATTTAGTTGTGCTAGGTGGTAACTAGCCTGGCTAATTTGTAGTTTGATCAAATGGTTTTCTCCTAAGCTTGAATGGAACTGTGATCTCTCTCTTGTCAATAGGAGGCACTGTTAACTTTAACATTAGTATGATGGATTACAGTTAATTTCAGGTTATGAGTGAATGTGCTTTCCCAGCCAATCAACAGGAGTTTCTTTGGCCACTGAGGCTGCTGGGATAGTCTATTTATTTGGAGAGAGTCAGGTGATCGGGGTTCTTTCCACCCGGGCTATGGCCTGGGTGGGTTGTGTGGAGCAGCAGCAGAGGTGTAGGCCTGAAGCCTGAGGCCTAGCCACGTGTAAAGGGGCTCAGCCCGAGGGGAGCCTGATCGTTGCCAGGAGGATTGTGAAGTGTTGGGAAATACTTCAGGAGAGAACTCATCCAAGACATACAGCGGGTAGCTGTGACTAAAGCTTGAGGGATCCAGCGGGTAGCTGTGAGTCAGAGGAACCCAGCAGATAGCTGTGGGTGAATCTTGAAGAATACAGCGGGTAGCTGTGAGTGAAGCTTGAAGTCCAGCAGGCAGCTGGGAGCTAAGCTTGAGTGGGATACGGTGAGTTGAGCTTGAGGATCTACAGTGGGATACGGTGAGTTGAGCTTGAGGATCTACAGTGGGATACTGTGAGTGAAGTTGATGCCATAGGAGACAGCAGCTGCTACAAGATACAGATTGTTGTATTCAACTTAAATGCACTTTTTCTGTGTTGCTGTCTGTGGAGAATGCCAATTTTCTATTGCATTTGCTTTAGGTCGTCCTGTGCCCTATCCCTCTCTCCCCTGTTCCTGTTAAGAGAAATAAAAGTCTCTTTGTTCATTTCAAAAAGTGACTGGCGCCCATCTTTCCACCTTGCACTACACCCACCATGCCTAGTAACCTGCACTCTGAGGAGAAATGTCAGGCCTCCCTGACTCTGGGGGTCACCACCAGGCCTCTGGAGGTCAGGGAGACCGCTACATTGGCATCACTGAGTTCCAGCAAAACTATAGAAACTATAGAAATATTGTTTATAGTTGAAAAAGCAGGATCCAGAGTTGGATAGCTTGATCAGATGCACGTTTCCCATCTTAGGCTCGATTCACACGAATGCGTTTTTTAATGCATTTTGCAGAAATACAGGGAATTTTTTTAACATGGGTTCCTCTCGCCGATGACCCTCCTCTGATGCTGATCTGTCCACGCCGATGTCAAGCATTTCTTAGATAACTATGGGGCATGGCCATCAGAAGATGTCATCCGGAGGCCCCGCCCCCTTGTGACTTCTTCACCTGGAGCATGATGAGTCCGTGACGTCACAAGGGGGCAGGGCCTCCGGATGATTTAATTCGATGGCCACACCCCATAGTTATCTAAGAAATGCTTGACATCGGCGCGGACAGAACAGCTGGACGCAGGAGCGGCGGTGGAGGAAGAAGAACACCAGACAAAGAAGACAGGAGAGAGAAGAAGACCAGACGAAGAAGCGGGAGAAGGAGAAGACCGGAGAAAGAAGGAGAGGAAAGGAGGAAGAAGGAGAAGACTGGAAGAAGAAGCAGGAGAAGGCCAGAGGAGGAAGAAGCGGGGAAGAAGACATTTTTAATAAAGGACTTGTCAAAAACTGTCTATTGTCTTTGTCAGACTACACTACTTTTCTTTGGTGAATGGGTAGGGGTACGATGTACCCGATATCCAATCACATAGGGGGGGAGGCCGGGATCTGGGGGACCCATTGTTAAAGGGGGCTTCCAGTATCCGATAATCCCTCCCACCCACAGATCCCAACAACCAATGGCTAGGGTTGTCAGAAAGAGGCCCTTGTCCCAGAGCCCCCCTGCCCCAAAGCACCCACTTCCCCATGTTAAGGGCATGTGGACTGGTATGGTTCAGGAGGGGGGGAGTTCGCTCGTCCCCTCCCTTTCCTGACCTGCCAGGCTGCATGCTCGGATAAGGGTCTGGTATGGATTTTGGGGGGGACCCTCCTCCAGTGCTGTGTACCGCTGATCTGTCCCTGCCAATGTCAAGCATTTCTTAGATAACTATGGGGCGTGGCCATTGGATGACATCATCTGGAGGCCCCGCCCCCTTGTGAATTCACCACCCGGGGCATGATGGGTCCATGACGTCACAATATACCCACCTTTAGCAGGTTAGAAAAGGATAAAGCCTAGCGGGAAAGGTTTGTAGTGGGAATGAAGTATTATTCCTACAAAACGAACAAATCTATTGTATATACTGACCTACCTTAAATAACAGCCATTTCTCTGCATTTCTCTGCACTAATGCTTCACCTTACATTGGTATGCATTAGGCCATACATGGTTCGAATATTGGCCGGAGATTAGAACCATTAATAGGCAGACTGAATGTACCAAGTTGATCAATCAACTTGGCTGCAACCAGCCTGCCAGATTCACTTGCGATTATTACAAGCGGCTGCTTTAACAGCTAGCGATAATCACTGTTTTCTCCTGGCGGGGACGGCTTACCCTGCCCTCTCTCAGCCCCCAGCTGGGAGAAGACAATGGCCCAGCAGGAGGTATTCCCCTATCAACCCTGTCTGTGTTGATGGGGAAGTCATGCAAATTTCTTTCCAGCAACTCATGGCTTCAGGAAACATAAATTGCACCGTGTATGGCCGGCCTAATACTGAAAACAACTCAACCTGACCTGCAATTGGTTTCAGAAACTCGAGCTGTAGTGAAAAAAAAAAAATATCAAGCAACAGATAAAAGTTGACAAGTGGGGGGCCTGACCTTCAACAACCTTTTACTTGCGCAGAAGGGTTTCCCGGTTGAAAGAAATTTGCTCCGTGTATGGCCTGCCTTAGTCTCAGATGTTCTCTTACAAGGTACAATAACTGATCGAAGGTTGTAGAACTTGTCTAGGTGACTATGCATTTCCACAAACAAAGAAGCCAATAGATGGACACTGGGAGGTCAAGGGACATCTCCTCTGGTGAATCGGTTTCGTCCTCATAACCAGCAAAATGAGTATAGCAATCAGATTACTTCTGTAATCCATTTTCAATTATCACACTTCGGCAAATGTCGAAGTCCTCTCACTGAACAAAGACACAGGAAATGGGATGGCAAAAACACACTATACTATAGGTAGTCAAGTACAAAAAGTGAACAGTTGCTATAGAAATGCGCATGCAGTTTATACACCGCTCCTTCACCGCTCCAGAGATCATGCTAGCAGGACTTTTTTTACCGTCCTGCCAGCGCACCGCTCCTGTGTGAAAGCCCTCGGGGCTTTCACATCGGAGACACAGCAGCGGCTCTTTCAGGGCGCTTTGTAGGCGCTATTTTTAGCACTGTAGCGCCTGCAAAGCGCCCTAGTGTGAAAGGGGTCTCATGGATTCCTTGTTCTCAGCATCAGTGCTAGAATTTACTACTGCAGCTAAACGCAGCCACATGTAAACTGCAGGTAAATGCAATGTACAACCGCAAGTGATCGCTGTGCCAGGAGTGCTGGAATTTCAAATTAAAAAACTAGCATTTACAAGCCAGAAACCAAAATAATGTAATAAATAAACATCCGTGCTATGTTAGTGTGCTCCACCTCCTCAGAATAAGATAGTAGCATAAAAACCCAAACCTGAGGTAAAATGAGTTGAACGGGGCTTCTGGTGACATCACCTCTGGCCGTGGATCTCACGCTGGGGCGGCCCTTCAGGGTTTTTATGCTACTATCCATGTACATACAAGTGAGTGCAATGAAAAAGAATTTTTATTTGTTAAAATAAAAAGTTATTGGACCATGGCATACCTCCCAACTTTTTGAGATGGGAACGAGGAACACCTATTTGCAAAAGTACATAGGCATAGGACACACACCCTGCCTACATACAGGAACATTCTGAAACAGAATTATATTAAAAAAATGATTAGTTAAACCTACAAGTGCTTTTTTTACCACTATTATTCCTTTGTAGTGACTTTTGACATTTACAAAAACAGCAACTTAGAAATTGGATGAAAGGTTTAACACTGGGAAACACTTTTTGAAAGATAAAAATTGCATTTTATATACAACCATAGAGATCGGACTAAAATGAGGGAGTTATGAGGAGGAAACAGGGACAGAGGGACTTTCTTCCAAAACAGGGAAGGTCCCTCAAAATCAGGGATGGTTCCTTGAAATCAGGGACAGTTCCTTGAAATCAGGGACAGTTTGGAGCTATGCTATGGTATTTTTTTCCTTTTTGTCCCCTTGCTAATACCTGAGTGATTGTGTCACTAATGTGGAACATTGGCTGACACTGGATATAAAGGAGAATCCTTGATGAGGGCAGAGAAGGAGCACAAAGAAAACTGAAAACCTTGGCCCTTTCCATAAAATGCACAGATGTGAACTACATCCATAGGAAACCATGTTAAATAGACTGTAGTGTGTTTCTGCAAATCTGAAAACGCACTAAAAAATACATAGGTGTAAACCAGGCCTTACACTTTTGCTATTGTCTTATTAGAAAGGAGGCTGCAAAAAAATGGGGGTATATTTCACAACTGATGTCCTATGAGTTGTAACAAAGTGGTGTATGGTTCAACTCATTGGTATATAACACCAATATATTGATGTAAGGTGAAGTTAGCTTTTAAGTATTTCTGATAATATGCAACAGCACAATACATACCTTCATAGACTGCAAAATAACTTCCAATCCAAACACAAATGCCTAATATTTTAAAGCAGCAACTGAGCCTTTAGGATATCTGGTAACAGGAAAGGATTAGAGGTTACTGCACTGATCAGATTGGTTTACTAATGTTAGCAAGGCGAGAAAGGGAGCGCAAGCTCACTCTCTTTTCTCTTTTACAGAACCGAGCAAAGGCTGACTGCATAGCTGACAGCCAAAGTCAACAGCACTTATTCCCAGGAGGAGAGCTGGAAAAAGGGAGGGGTGATGGAGCCCAGACAAGAGCAGGGTTTTTTTTTTTTTTTTGCACTTGCTTTGCCTGGTCTTTACACATAGCTCTATTTTATTTGCTTTGATGGCTAAAAGGGCAGCACAGCACTGTGCCGAATATTTTAGTAATCTTTAGAATTACCTTATTACACAGGAGTGCTATATTGGATTCCCTTTAACACACAGTCTATATAAAGCTATATAAAGATTTTATTTTTACCCATCTCTCTAGCTGTGCAGTTGTAGAGTGATCGTCTGCTGAACTTTTCCATCACTTAAAGGGGTTAAATCACTTAAACCTACGTGTTTTTTCACCTTAATACATCCTATGCATTAAGGTGAAAAAACACCTGGCAGTGACCGCCCCCCCAGCCCCCCCCCCCCCCCGTTTTACTTACCCGAGCCCTAGAACTTGACCCACGGGGACGCGCTGTCTCTCTGCCCAGGGTTCTCGGTTCCTGATTGGATAGATTGATAGCAGCACAGCCATTGGCTCCCGCTGCTGTCAATCAAATCCAATGAAGCGGGCGTCAGGGGGTGGGGCCGAGTCCTGCATTCGCCCTCTATGGCCGCCGAATGCCGCAAGGTAACCCCACGGGAGAGCGCTTCTCTCAGGGGGTTAACTGATGTGGGGAGGAGCTGCGAGAGCCGCCGAGGGACCACAGACGAGCAGGTTCGGGGCCACTCTGTGCAAAACGAGGTGCACAGTGGAGGTAAGTATGATATGTTTGTTATTTAAAAAAAAGCGAAACCTTACAATCACTTTAAAGCATCCCTCACATGCTCTGAATGGCTACACATACAGTTGTAGTTCCGAGCAAACGCACACACATAGAGGAGACTCCTACAGGACTCCATAGGTCCCAGTGAAACAGGGGAAAAAGGGTAAAGAAAAAGGCGCCTTCTAAGTATGAACTGTAGAAACTTTATGGTACAATAAATAAAAACACTCACATTGAGGTTAAAAACGATTAGCGTGAGGAAAACAGGGGGTTACAAATATAACAGGTATCTGGCAGTGTGGCTTGGGGACAGTTTCAAAAGTAAGTTCAGAGGAGAAAAAGTATTAAAAAAAAATGAAAATGAATGAAAGGTATGTTATTAGTAGCTGATTTATTAAACAAATTGACTTTAATACCACTTAAAGTGGTTTTAAAGGCAGAAGGTTTTTAATCTTAATGCATTTTATACAAAAATGCGCTCTGAAGGTCCGGCAGATGCTGCCAGAAAATCAGAGCTCCTTGCCAGAAAGAGGACTCCCGCACGCAAGTATTTCATAATGAGCTAATATGCGGTGCATACTAGCTCATTATGCCTTTGCCTTATAGGTTGTTTTTTTTTTTTTTTTTTGCGGGTATACAACCACTTTAAGATGAAAAACCTTCCATGTGCAGCAGCTAGGGTTGCCACCTCATCCTTTTAAATCCAAACACATATTAATTACACAGGTTCTGAAGTTAATTTAATGCAGATAAGGCATTAAGTGAGTTTAATTACCACCTTAATCAGCCACAGAACCTGTGTAATTAATATATGTTCGGGTTAAAATAACCAAGCGTCAACCTTAGCAGCAGCCCCCCTAATATTTACCTGAGCCCCATCTTCCTCCAGCGATGTCCACGAGTGCCTCGTCTGTTTGGGGACATTCCTCCCTCATTGGCTGAGACACCAGCACATCGCCATTGGCTCCCACTGCTGTCAATCAAAGTCAGTGAGCCAATGTGGAGAGAGAAGGGGCTGGGCCGAGCTGTGACTACGTGTCTGAATGCACACACAGAGCAGTGGCTCGGCTCGGGTGCCCCCATAGCAAGCTATTTGATGTGCGGGCACTCAGCAGAAGGGAGGAGGAGCCAGGAACGCCAGAGAAAGAAGAAGAGGAGGAAGAGGAGGAGCTGCTCTGTGCAAAACCTCTGCACAGAGCAGGTAAGTATGACATGTTTGGTATTTTTAAACAAAAAAAACAAGACTTTAAAGTGTATGGGCAACCAAAATAAAAAAAAATAACAAATGTGATGTAGTCTGCCACTAGCTTTAACATAGAAGTTTTTGTTTTTTCATAGTCCTGTAGCAAAGTTTTTTTACATGTTGATTCTGCCAAGAGAACCACTCTTTTTCCACACGCTGACAATGCTGTTTGTTCTACAGTGAAATTGCACAGCAGTGTTGTCATCTTGTGGACATGGCAGTCATACATGGATTTGTAGTTTTGGATGGACTTTAAAGCCCAACTCAAAGAAGTTTGAAAGTTATCCCTTGCAGTGGGGTTACACCACTACATTACACTAATCACAATCACCGCCTATTGACACCACGGCACCTTTGCGACTTTGCGGCGCCGCACCGATTCCCAAAAATAGTTCCTGCACTACTTTTGGTGATTTCTGGGGGCAATTTCAATAGACATCTGTGCATGAACCCGCACAGATGTCTCTGAAATTGCTCCTGAGGTTGGACTGACATGTGGGTTTGAAATCGTGTGAGTTCAGCTCCAGTGTGAACCTAGGCTAAGAATCATTTTAGTTAACAATGACGATTCACCAATCTTTTCATTCTTCCCCAGAGATCCCCTTTTTCCCAAGACAATGCAGTGATTTTCCTGGTTTTCTTACTTTGCCTGGTGCTGTCAAGTCAGGTGGCATTCCTCTGTCCTTTTCCAAGACTGGAGATCTGTGGCTTGTCATAAACCCTGCACATGTGAACCACAAGCAGTTGCATACCAGATGTCCCTGCATGCTGCGCAAATATCATGGGAATGTTACAAAAATACCGTATTTATTGGCGTATAACACGCGCCGGCGTATAACACGCACCCCAAGTTTAGGAGGGAATTTTAAGGAAAAAAACTTTTAGGAGGGAAGTTTAAGGAAAAAAAACTTACATTTAAATGCCCATCAATGCAGCCTCATCAGTGTTCATCTGCAGCCTTTCCCCAGTGTCCAGTGCAGCCTTGTCCCCAGTGCAGCTTTGCCCCAGTGCAGCCTTGTCCCCAGTGCAGCTTTGCCCCAGTGCAGCCTTGTCCCCAGTGCAGCCTTGTCCCCAGTGCAGCCTTGTCCCCAGTGCAGCTTTGCCCCAGTGCAGCCTTGTCCCCAGTGCAGCTTTGCCCCAGTTCAGCTTTGCCCCAGTGCAGCCTTGTCCCCAGTGGTCCGTGCAGCCTTGTCGCCGCCGACATACAAACGTTTAGTTTGTATTTTTAAACATGGCGCCGCGGAGTTCGGAGGGACTCGGGGGCGCTCGTTCAGCTGAACGAGCGCCGCCGAGGACACAGTGACTGGGCGGAGCCGAGATACACATATCCAAGGGTTCTCGGCTATTCTCGGCACCGTTCACAGTCACGCCCAGTCCCTATGATGGACATAACAGAGGTCCAATGGCGGGACTGGGCGTGACTGTGAACGGCGCAGAGAAAAGCCGAGAACCCTCGGCTATGTGTATCTCGGCTCCGCCCAGTCACTGTGTCCTCGGCGGCGCTCGTTCAGCTGAACGAGCGCCCCCGAGTCCCTCCGAACTCCGCGGCGCCATGTTTAAAAATACAAGCTATGTGAATGTCAGCGGCGATCGCGGCGATCGCTCCGACAGATCACAAAATAGCGGGGATCGGCATATAACACGCACCCACGATTTTCCCCTTATTTTAAGGGGAAAAAAGTGCGTGTTATACGCCGATAAATACGGTAATTGTGTATGTCCTCCTCAGTATCATGAATTCCTTGTTCTTGCAGAGCACTGATGTTAAAAACAAGGAACCCATGAAGCATGTGCATTTTATTGGACCAAGAAATAACAGGCAAGACACTTGAAATATTGCAGGTGAAATGCTCTGCAGGCTCTTGTGAAAAAATGCACAATTTTTCCATTAATTTTTATTATCTTTTTTTAAAAGTGAACTTAGCCTTTAACTCATCCCAGCGACTAACAATGTACACCGAGTTGAACATGCACCAGCAATATTTTTTTTTTAACACTGAAATCTAATTTTAAATGAATTGTTCCAACCCCTCCAACTGCCACTTTTGTTGGACAAGTTAGCCTGGTGTAGGAAGTGGACAAATAAGGGATCTACTTGCAGGATGAACACTATGGTATGGAGGGGGCCTAGAAAAACAAATTGCAATGGATGGTATCCAATATTTAAACTGGTTGTAAAGGCTCAAGGTTTTTTAACTTCATGCATTCTATGAATAAAGGTAAAAAACCTTCTCTGTGCAGCAGCCCCCCTAATGCTTACTTAAACCCGATTGCGATCCAGCGATGTGCATGACAGCCTCACCTCTCTGGGGACTCTCACTCCTCATTGGCTGAGGCAGCGGGGGGAGCCATTGGCTCCTGCTGCTGTCAATCACAGCCAGTGAGCCAATGAGGAGAGAAAGGGGCATGGCCGAGTCACAGCTCTGTGTGTGAATGAACACGCAGCGCAGCAGCTCGGGAGCTCACCTGCTTGGGTGCCCCCACAGCAAGCTGCTTGCTGTAGGGGCAGTCGGCAGAAGGGAGGGGCCTGGAGCACCACCGGGGGACCCGAGAAGAGGAGGATCCAGGCTGCTCTGCAAAACTACTGCACAAAACAGGTAAAAATAACATGTTTGTTAATTTTTTTTTAAAAGCAACAATCCTTTACTATCACTTTCATTTTTTCTTGTACAAAGGTTTTATTGAAAATATATCAACAGAAAAGTACAAAACAGTGATGGATACATCATAAATGAATAGGTACATGACTGCCGGTGGCCGGCCATTAGTGCTAATGATCAAAAATTTAAGCCTGGTCTCAGGCTACTCTAAGCCGAGGCCAGGCGACATAACAAGGCACATCCTCAACTTAATTTACTGGCGTAACTATATAGAACCAGCATGAAGTAGTATCTTTGCAAAACGCACGTGAATAACTAAAAAGAATAAAAAATACACAGCGAACCAAAAATAAAGTCAGCTTAATTTGAATAACTTCAAAGAGGAGAACATACCTCTGCATGTGATAATTCGTATGTTATGTTAAATATACAATCTCTGCAGAATTAGGCCTGAGGGCCTGAATGAGGAGAAGGAGAAAGAAAATGAAAGTAGGAGAAGAAGGGGGTAGAAAGAAGGGAAGGAAGGGCCCTGGGGTGGGGGGAATGGAGGCTCATTATAGGGAAAGGAGCGTTAGATCAAATCTTGATGGGCGGTTATAAGTCACCCAGGGTTGCCATATCCTGAGGAACTTGTCATGTGTGTCCAACAAAATGGCCGTAAGTTTCTCGTTTACCATGATTTCATTCACACTGTTTTTAACTGCTTCAAAACTAAGGTTCGGGGTTTTCCAGGCCCTTGCTATGGTCAATTTAGTTGCAGTGAAAATATGTGCTACTAATAGACGTTCAGGACGAAGAAGTTCTGTAATCGGGCACTTTCATTTTTTCATTTGCCCATAGTTACAGTTAAAAAAAAAATCATCTATATCTAATTGTAATGGCATTTTGTACACAGCATAACTGCCGTTGAGTTGCTTGGTAAGCTGAAAGTCGCTCAGGTACTTGGCGCTCACTGTTCACTATTCTAGCTCAATTGTATCACCATACCAGAGTTCAGCAGCAGATGGCGCTGCACTGTAAAATCAGGGTTTTCAGTAGCTGTAAATCTTAACTGTAGGTGTAATCCTAAACTGACATTCAGATTGGCAACATGACTGGGGTGGATTTACTAAAAGCAAATAGGCTGTGCACTGTGCAAATACAGTTGCACTCATTTTCCCCAGAGCTTAGTAAATGTGGTGAAGCTCTGCTAATTTCCATTATCCAATCATGTGGCAGCAAGAGTGTTTTTATCCTTTTTTCCTTGAACCTGATTGGGTATTCTTTACAAAGTGATGCTTCACCACATATACATTTACTAAGGAAAATCAGTGCAACTGCACTTGCAAAGTGCGCAGTCTATTTGCCTTTAGTAAATCTGCCCTACTGTGTAGCATAAACAATTGCCTTTTTTAATAGAATACTGTTTTCATACCTTTTTTTAATATTCTATTTTGTCTCAGTTCATCCCCTGCAGCCTTTTTGTAGCATTTCCCTGTCTACATGCATAATCCTTAGGGCTTCCTTGTGCAGCTGGGGTGGGCAGCAGTTAAAGTGGAGTTGCAGTCATGTGTTTGTTAATAAAAAGTCAGCAGCCACAAAACTGTAGCTGCTGACTTTTAATAAACACACACTCACCTGTCCCACAATCCAGAGGTGTACTCACCACAGCCGTGTGCTCCTCGTGTCCTCCCTCGGCAGCACTGGAATCTCTACTATGGGCACCCGGCTGTAACAGCTTGCGGCTTCACAGCCGGGTGCCCACTACACATTGTGCGTGCGGAGCCGCGGTCTCTGACTGGTCCTGAAGTCTTCTAGGACCTGTCGTGTGTCCCAGAAGATTTCCGGAACGAGAACTTCCTCTCCCGCTTCCGATCGCAGTGGGAGCTGTTGCCTGGCAAAATCGGGTACCCGCTCCCCCTCCTCCCCAAAAGCTCTGTTTCACAAACAGGAGCCGGGGAGGAGGCCTAAAGCAGAACTTCCACTTTTTGATGGAACTCCACTTTGAGTAAACCTCTTGCTTTGGCAAGAGGTTTAAAATGAACATGTGCTTTGAACTATAAAGCAAAACAATATTCGCTCTATGTTACAATTCGTGAATGTGAAAAAAAACATATATATGAAAAGAACCTGCAGCTGTTGTCCACAAGGTGCTCAAACCTCAAAAGTCAATCAAAAATAAATACAGCACTTGCAGTTGTGATAATATTAAGACATTCCTGTGGTAAAAAAAGCAACAATAAACAAAAAAAACTGAAGTTGATTGCAAACTGGAGAGTGCAAAATCTGGGGCAGCTCTGCATAGAAACCAAGAAAGCTAGTAAAAACAAGCATAGGCCAGAGAATGGGCTCTTTCGGGTTTGCAGCAGCTCAGGGTGCGTTCCACGGAGGGCGAAAATGGTGTCAATGGTTAGCAAACCGGAAATACGTTGATGCATTTTGCCCCCCCTCCAGGGCATCATCAAGGATGGGTGAAATGCGTTGATGTATTTATGTTTGGAGATCCTGTTAAGGAGTCTGAGTCCTACTCCACCAACACCAGATCCAAGTGCGTTTGACCCCCAGACTGCAAAGCTGAGAGTCCATTGTTTCTGGTGAGTGGGGATACAAGAGGGGAGTGTGGCACATGGCACAGCATGTCTATATTACGCACTTCAGCACCTTTGAACCTATTAGAAGCACCTGCACATGTTTGCAAGAGACTGGGTTTTTTTGTTTATTGACGCTTTTTATCACAGGAATGTCTTTTTATCACAGGAATGTCTATATTATCACATCAGCAAGTGCTGTATTTATTTTTGATGTGCTTTGAACTGGCAAGCAAGTGTTCATTAAAGTAAACATAAAGTAATCATAAAATGAGTATACTTCTACTTAGATGTAGTAACAGGAGTCAGTAGGTGCCAATTAATAATGGTGCCAATCCATTATCTATTCTTTCAGAGGGGCCCAGGAGTCCAAACACCCAGGGAACTCTATTATGCAAATACTGATTTCAGGTACTCAGATAAGAACTCATTGACTCCACTACCGGCACACTACTGGTACTGTTTATTACTGTGATGGTTGGTCTTACTGGCCAATCAAGAAATGTAGGAGGAGGAGAACATTGGAACATTGCTGCAGCTACATTTTTCTTGCACCCAGGGGTGGCTGTGACTGTTTCCAAATGGCAGCTAACTTTAAAACCATTGGACAAAGGTGTGCCTGTAAAAATGTAAAATTGTTAACAACACAGCTGCTTTAAATTCAGTAGTCTTTGAGTTGGTTACACAAACTGGCACTTTACAGTCTTTTTTGCATTCCAGGTAATTTAAAACAGATTTGGAAAGACAGATGCTAAACTATAACTTGCAGTAAGATGTAAATAGCCTCTGCATAACAGAAATTTCACTTATCACAACACAAGAGGCCAATGTCTCTTGTATTGGAATACATTATTTTTCCAGCCTCTTTTTTACCATTATTGAGCAGATTTTCAGAATGCCCAGCCACTTTTTCACTCTGTCCTCTCTCTTTTACTCTCTCTACGCAGCCACTTTCTTCTTCCCTGTCACCCCCAACTTTGCCCTGCTGGATGTTTTCTCTCTTTGCCCAGGAAGCTGACATTTCACTCAACCTAGCCGTTTTATTGCTTTATGAGCCTCTGCTTTCTGCTCAGCCACTTATACACTCTATTCAAGTATTCTTTCCTGTTATTTACTTGCTAAATGGTATCCTTTTCCCATTCACTATCTACTGAGCTATGGAACCCAGAAACCACGTTGTAGATCCCTCTTAGATCCCGTAGTAGCCAGGGCCTCCACTTCTAATGCCGCGTACACACGGTCGGAATTTCTGACGGAAAATGTTCGATGGGAGCTTGTTGTCGGAAATTCCGACCGTGTGTAGGCTCCATCGGACATCTTCTGTCGAAATTTCTGACAAACAAAATTTGAGATCTGGATCTCAAATTTTCTGACAACAAAATCCGTTCTTGTAAATTCCGATCGTGTGTACACAATTCCGACGCACAAATGCTTTGAATCAATTACGACACAGAAGCGCTCGGTCTGGTAAAACTAGCATTCGTAATGGAGATAACACATTTGTCACGCTGCAAATTTTGAAATCTTTTAATGCAGCGCATTCTCTTCTTCTTTATAATGCTAGAATAATGAAGTTGTTTTGCTGCTAATATTTACACAGAGTTCTGAAAAAATGATTTCTTTATTATTTCTTGTGACCTTCTGAATATTTTTTTTTTCGTCAGATCTCCATAATAATGTTTTTAATTGTGTTTATATTGTTTTTTTGATTGTTTTATTAAGATCTCCTGCTTTTATTTTTTTTCTACTACTCTCCATAATATTGTTTTTTGTTTTGTGTGTCAAGTGTCAAGTTACCACAACGCACACATAGAATGCATTCAGGTAAAAAACCTTGAGCCTTTAGAACCATTTTAGACTGGCCATAGATGGATCAAAATTCAGCCAGTTCAGCAGAGACCGGCTGAATTTCAATACAAGGCCATTTCCATTTTAGAGCAGTCATTCTAAGGACCGACTGCTGTTGGAAAAATTTGCTTTGATCAGTGCTGCAGCATTGATCAGTGTATTCTGATGGAGGGGGAGTCCCCGCTGTCAGAATACAATATCTCAGCAGGGAGTAATGTGTGGATAGGGGAATCGGGTCAGTTGGTTGATCAAAAAAAAAAAGATCCATCTGTGATCAGCTTTAGAGTTACATGGTAAAGTGAAGACATCTCCTTTGTACCATCACAAATGATGTTGTGCAAGTGTAACATGCAGCACAACGCTGTAATTGCTCCTGGCAAGATTGGGTGAATCCATAGTAGCATATGCCTAACCTGACCATTGGCATAAATGTGTGTATATGTTGTCCTTTAACAATTTGCCCATAGCCTTCTTTGAGAACCACTACTGTAGGTGAACATATTGAGAGTTACAATGTAGATGGATCAAAAGCAGATGGAGAACTTTAATTATCCTGGAAATGTTTTCAAGTCATAATCAAAGTGGAAGTTCTCTTTGAATATGCTTGAATGCAAGGCAGATGAGGAGCAACCATTATTCTGTAGGATAAATTTGTTTTTTTATCTTAAACGTTGTCCTCTTCCAAGTCATACAATAGGATTGGTAGGGCTGTTCTGAAAATGCCATGAGAACATTTTAGATATTTCAGACTATGCTAATTATCCTGTTTTTCACACATTCAGCTTTGAATTTGTTAAATGATTGATGTTGATAGCTATAGATTTGTATTGGACTTTTACAAGCAAAACAAAAAGGATTTAGCGAGCAAATCCTGAATTATTAATTTAAGCTAAACCAGCAGTCCCAAACAAATTAGTGTTGTATTTTTTTCAAGTGTGAAACCCAATAAAAATAAATTTGATTAAAAAGTTTGTAGGAATCAAAACATTGTTCACATATCAATTTACAGATTAATGCCCAGCATGAGCCTTTTTAATGAGCCCATAAACATTAAAGCTGAACGCCATCCTCACCTTGAGGCTGGGTTCACACCATTGCCGCATGCGGCTCGCAGCAGGGGTCTGGTGCGTCCTGGTTCACCGTTTCAGGTCCGATTTTAGCCCGAATTTTTGGCTGAATTCGGACCAGAAATGGACCTGAAGAAGCACAGGATTCGCACCAGAGGCGCAGCAGAGATATGTGAACGGGCTCCATAGAGAGCCGGTCAAAATCTCCTGCTATTGCAAATTGGATGCGGGGAACTCTTGTACTGAAATTGCATACACTGATTTTATTGCACACTATGAGCTTCTCAGAATGTGCATTAGAAGCTGAAGAACCAGCCTCATATTCTGACTGGAAGACATGCAGCTTCATTTAACTCCTTTTTCCCAAGCCTGACTGTCAGTGGCCCGTCCCTTTGGTTCATTTGATTTCAGCTATTTCAATTTTGGAAGCTTAGGATCACACGCTGGAGTTACCTAGGGCAGTTTGCATGCAAACTCAGACTGCCTAGAAATGCCTACTTCTCCAGGCTGACAATAAAGGGATTGTAAAGTCTCAAAGTTTTTCACCTTAAAGGAGTTGTGAAGGCAGAAGCTTTTTGTATCTTAATGCATTCTAGAAAAAACCTTCTTTGCTGCAGCGCCCCCCCCCCCAGACCCCCCCTCCTTTTTCTTACCTGAGCCCATTCATTCCAGTGCCGTGCATGAGCCCAGAGGCTCCAGCCGCTGGCTCTCATCTCATTGGACAGATTCATAGCATCAGGAGCCATTGGCTCCCACTGCTGTCAATCAAATCCAGTGACATGGGAGCAGGGGGCGGGGCCGGGTCCCGCTGTCTGTGTCAATGGACGCAACAGCAGGACTCAGGAGAGTGCCTGCACAGGTGCCCCCAGGGAAAGGGGAGGAGAGGGGAGGAGCCAGGAGCACCACCGAGGCACCCCAAAGAGGAGGATCAGGGCTGCTCTGTGGAAAACCCTTGCACAGAGCAGGTAAGTGTAACATGTTTATTATATTTATTTTAAAAATTCTGTACCTTTACAACCCCTTTAACCCATCAAGATATTTTGATATTTGCATGACTCCTTCCAGGACCAACCCAATGCTTGCATCAGGGCTGAGGACTTCTGAGAGGAGTACTGATGCAAGGTGCTGTGATGATTTTAGAAAGCTATGTACAAAACCCTGCTGGCCCATCCCACCAGCCATGATCTACCTACATTACATAGAGAAGCACAGAAACCTAGTGATGACATCACTGGGTCCAAAAATAAGGTATGTAATGAAAATGAAAAGGTATTATTTAAAATTGTCATTAGCATGTTGATGAGAAGGAAAAAAGGAACCAGGTATCACAAACTAAAGTCATATTAAACCTTAACTTTAAGACCCCTTTCACACTGAGGCGCTTTTTAGGCGCTTTCACGCTAAAAAACGCGCCTGAAAAGCTCATGAAAACCTATTTTCATTAAAATCAATGAATGCTTTCACACTGGGGCAGTGCGCTGGCAGGGTGGTGAAAAACACCCCTTTCCATTGAAATGAATGTAAAGCTTTTCAAAAGCGCCTGAAAAGATCTTCAAAAGTGCTCAGCGTTTTACTGGCAGTTTACAAGTGCCTTAGTGTGAAAGGGGCCTAAGGGAGAATTCCAGGTATGGCAATTTTTACATAGTTACATATGTCCAGCTTGGACCAATGTAAGTATATATTGTATGTGCAATACCTGTGAGATCCTTGTGGAAGCTGGAAAGGCAAAGCTGAGCACTGCTACTACAGTGATCTCCTCTAGCTTCTGTGTGCCATGCCAAGCGGCTTCCCTGCTGCATTGTGAACACCGGAGGATGCTGACTTTGGGGTTCTCCCACTTCCCCAAAGGGAAAGCCCTTGCATAAGATACGCCTGCACTTCGCATCTTGGCTCATGGTTTTATTCTCTACCCGTGAAAAAGGCTCTCAATTCGCTGGAAAGCAGGCTCGCTTCATTACGGATGGATTCACACATTTGCGGTGCGAATTGAAGCTCCGTTTTCACAGCTAATTGACAAAGTAGCTGTTCAGCGCTTAACGTCAGTTTTTGATCAGGATCAAGTCAGGATTGCATCAGTATCAGGTCAGGTTTACATCAGGATCAGGTCAGGATTTTATCCTGTTCACAACAGAATGCATCTGTGAATCAGATGCGTTCCCATAAAAGATAATGTGCTTGCAAATCGCACCGTAATGCCCAGAAAACGCACATGTTTTTTGGGCAATGCAGAGTGCTAATGCAATGCACATATGTGAACCAGCCTCATTCAAATGAACGTATTTTAAAATGTCATGCGAATTGGATGAGGTGTAAGCCGCATCCAATTCGCATAGGTGTGAACCCAGCCTAAAGGAGTAGCCACGTGGCCCAAACTCAGTTTCAGTTTCACATGATGGTGGATGTCCCTTTTGCTTTCCAATGCCAGACTCCTCTTTTGTAACACAGCACATATTTAATTACATGCCCACACCAAAATGGCCACCAAAATGTTGTGAGAGCTTTGTGTCCAATTGCAACACAGACTTCACCCAGGATAGTGCCTAGAGCTCACAGCAGGCGAGAGGACACATTAGTCCTAAGCTAGGTTCTCCATAGAAAAGTTCCTACACAGATGAATTGTGTATATGTGAGGACACCCGGAAGCATTGTAGCATAATTATGACAAGTCAAAAAAGAGGGGAAAGAGGATTGGGACTTTGAATGAAGCACGTAGGTATATCAGTCAGTATGTATAATTTTTGATAATCGTTTATTAAAAGTAATCGTTTATAATCATGTGGCAACCCGTCTATATTGTTTGTATAGATATACATTTTTATGAATTGTACCAGTTATTATAATTGTATTGGATATACACTTACTCATGATTATAAGTTTGTATGTTAATTAATATAATAAACTGAATTTTTTATACCTACATGCTTCATTCAAAGTCCCAATCCCTTTTCCCCTTTTTTTGACATATAGATAGGGATGGAGGCAATTGACCTTACCAGGTCACCACCTCATATAAAGTCCCAACTGTTCTCCTTTTTCTTATAGCAATATAGGGATGGAAGCACGTAGTTTAGGTTTAGCTAGGTCTGATATCATCTACACATCTAGTAATTATACTCATATTACTGGTTAGACCAATTTTCAGCTTTCGGTGCTCTCACATTTTGAATGACAATTACTTAGTCATGCAACACTGTACCCATATGAAAATTGTGTCCTTTTTTGACACAAATAGAGCTTTCTTTTGGTGGTATTTAAAGGGGTTGTAAAGGTATTTTTTATTTTTTTTTTAAATAATAAACATGTTATACTTACCTTCACTGTGCAGCTCGTTCTGCACAGAGTGGCCCCGAACCTGGTCTTCTGGGGTCCCTCGGCGGCTGTATCAGCTCCTCCCCGCAAGCATTTACCACCTTAATGCGAGCTCCCTCGCATGGTGGTGAGTGCTTGCGGGCGCGCTCCCGTGATACAGCCGGCGGCTATAGCCGCTCGCTGTATCACTTGGCCCCGCCCCCCGGCGCGCCGCGTCATCGGATGTGATTGACAGCAGCGCGAGCCAATGGCTGCGCTGCTTTCAATACATCCACTGCAGCCAATCAGCGACCAGGCTGAGCTGCAATGAAGATGACGAGGATGAGCAGCGAAGATTCGAGGCGTCAGGTAAGTAAAACGGGGGGGCTGGGGGCGGCGGTACTGTCAAAAGTTTTTTCACCTTAATGCATAGAATGCATTAAGGTGAAAAAATTTTTACCTTTACAACCCCTTTAATCACCGCTGGGTTTTTTAATTTTTTGTGCCATAAAAGAAAATACTGAAAATTCAGTAAAATTCTGTTTTTCTTTGTTTCTAAAATTTAGCAAATTAGTAATTTTTCTTCATACATTTTGGCCAAAATTTATACTGCTACATAGCTATGGTAAAAATAATCCAAATTGGTGTATATTTGATCTTTGTGAAAGTTATAGAGCCCACAAGCTATGGTGCCAATCTCTGAAAATTGATCACACCTGAAGTACTGACGGCCTCATTTCTCATTTCTTAAGACCCTAACAAGCCAGGAAAGTACAAATACCCCCCAAATGACCCCTTTTTGGAAAGCAGACATTCCAATGTATTTAGTAAGAGGCATGGTTAGTTTCTTGAAGTTGTAATTTTTTCCCACAATTCTTTGCAAAATCAAGATTTATTTTTTTTTCAACAAAATTGTCATATTAGCAGGTTATATCTCACACACAGCATATGCATACCACAAATTACACCCCAAAACGCTTTCTGCTACTCCTCCTGAGTATGGCGATACCACATGTGTGAGACTTTTACACAGCGTGGCCACATACAGAGGCCCAACATGCAGTGAGCACTATCAGGCGTTCTAGGAGCATAAATTACACATATAATTTCTTGACTACCTCTTGCAATTTTGAAGGCCCTGGAGCACAAGGACAATGGAAACACCCCAAAAATTACCCCATTTTGGAAAGAAAACACCCCAACGTATAATCTATGAGGCATAATGAGTCTTTTGAGCATGTCATTTTTTTCTACAAGTTTTTGGAAAATGTGGAAAGAAAATGAAAACAAAAAAAAGTTGTCCATTTATACAATATTTTGAACACATAGCGTGTACATACCAAAAATTACACCCCAAAATAGATTCTCCTACTCCTCCTGAGTATGGTGATACCACATGTGTGAGACTTTTCTACAGCTGGCCACATACAGAGGCCCAACATGCAGGGAGCAGCATCAGGTGTTTTAGGGGCATACATTTCTCAAATCTAATTTGACTACCTATTACACTTTTGTGAGGCACTGTAATGGCATGGATGAGCATGAATGGGGATGGATGAGCCATGGGTGGGGATGGCTGAGCATGGCTCAACCATGCCCAGGGGGCGTGCGGGAGCGCGATTCTGGGAGGACGTTAATGTACGCCCTCCCAGAGTTATCGAGCCACGCTGTAGCAGTCATTCGGCTATAGCAGGGTTGTTAAGTGGTTAATTCCCTCTCTCTCTAGGGCCAACATCCTTAGGATGGGGCTGTTACCTCCTATCCCTCGATTAGATATACAGCCTCCCTTGTTCTATTTAGTGTGTCATGTGATCTGGTTTAGGAGCCCTCTGGATCCCATCCCTCCCGGGAGCTGCGATGCATGCGATGTGGACGTTCATGCCCCATGCATCGACGTCACCTTCTGTGTGTTGCAGGTGCGGTGGCACTGCTGTGGTACCGCCCCTCCTTTTCAAGGTAGTACCATCTGGCGGCTAGATGGAGGAGTGTAATGGCACCGATGCCGGGCAGTTCTCCGCCCAGCCAAGGACGCCTCCCTCCTGCAGTACACGCCTACGTGACGTTGGTGGGTGTGTGATGGCTGTGCCCTTATAGGCTTCACCCAGGAACATCAGATTCACTCTGGTGTGTCTTTGCTCACTTCGGTTCACTACATGAATCACCTTGGATCTCTGGACCCTATGAACTGATCACTGTCTAATTGGTAATGAGAACTTACTTCTAGTTGCGTTTATATCCTTATCACTTTTCACTTCTTACACCTTGGCTACCACCAATACTTTCTAGTACTTCCCCCTGCTCTTTACTGAGCACGGGACACCTTGCACGTGTCATACTATAAATTTGTAAAATATATATACATATATTTTTTTTCAGAAGTGCTTCATTGATGGTCTCAGCACTTATGGTCACTCTGACTACTTCAATTTCTTGAAACCTGTCTCCCCTGGATGATTTTCTGGCTGGACAGCAGGCCACTCACACAACTTCCCTCCTTTGGGGGTCCCCGATCTACATTGCCACAACCTTGTAAGTTTGGTAGAGAGTTTTTTATACTTGGTTTTTATTTTATTTTTTATGATTTTTCTTTTTTCCTTGGGTAGGATCAGACCATACAGCAACTCCTTCTATTATATTTTTTACTTAACTCTCTGGTGCATGCTCCTGAAGAGTGGATCAATCCACGAAATGCATAGAGCTGTTATATGCCGTGACCCTATGATTCAATTGATATCTGTCAGTATGTAATATCTTTGATATTAATCATTTATAATTATGTGGCAACCCGTCTATATTGTATGTATAGATATACATTTTTATGAATTGTACCAGTTATTATAATTGTATTGGATATACACTTTTTCATGATTATGCGTTTGTATGTTAACTTATATGATAAACTTAATTATTTATACCTACGTGCTTCATTTAAGACCCAATCCCCTTTCCCCTCTTTTTTGCCATATAGATAGGGATGGAGGCAATTGACCTTACCAGGTCAACACCTCATATAGGGTCCTTACACCTTTCTACATGTTTACATAAGGTCCCTTTGCTCTCCATCGTCAGAGAAAATAAGCAGTGCTGCACTTTACAGCCTAGCAACTAACTATACTAACAACAAACTCCATCTTATGTCTGTAAATACCTTTACAGAAAAAAAATAGATGGCCGGTAACTTGGATTTGGAAAATGGGCTGTTGTTTTAGCAGTATTGAAGTACAATTGTTTGATACACTAACTCAAGTGTATCCAGAAATAATGGAATAATAAATTGCCAACTGGCTATCAGTTCTGACACATCCGAAGCATAAAAACCCATAACTTGGATCACATTATTTTCTCAGTGTCAAACTGTCAGTTACTAGTTTCTGGATAACATATAGGTTTGTCGGAAGCTAGATTCCAAGCAAGGGAATCGGAGTTTAAGAGCCAAGAATGTGATTATACGTAAGCCTCACCAACGCTATCTTTACAAGGCCACAGGATTTTATATATTAAGTTGTGTCTGATCTGAAAATAGCAGTGGTAACCCTGGTGTTCTGCCATAACACTTCCCTTGCCTTCACATTCCCATCACGTGGCTGGGATAAAATGCACCACTGTAAGCAAAGTAATGGGAGCTGACAGCTAAAATTTAAAGGAAAGCATGCTTATTTTCAGATCAGTTCATTCAGCAGTTAGTCAGCTGGAAATGTATGTGCTGTTAGCAGAGAGAAAGACAAGCATTACAGCAGAGTAGCAGCACAGTGTGTTCTATCCTTAGCTGGCACTTCAAGTTAACCTCTTCAGTGATAGATAGGAAGTCCACAGTGATACAGCAACTAGGATGAAAAATACTTTGTGGCATTTAGCTTGATTAAATACATTGGAGAGGTAACCATATGCATTGGGGTTGATTTACTAAGCATGCTCATTTTTCAAAGCAGGATTTCTCAGCCAGGGTTCTGTGGAGCCCTAAGGTTCCTCCAGAGGTTTGTAGGGGTTCCTTGAGCTGTGAGCAATGACAAATTAATCTCCCACCTACAATGGCTGCAAATGTGAGGAGGCGATTCCCACTGCCATTCAGTGTAAGCTAGATAATTCACATCTACACTGATCACCAGTGACAGGGGGCTTTTTCCATTGACCCCTAATGTAAAGTAGCTTGTCTCCACTGACCACCATTGTAGGGAACATTTCTCCACTCACCACCAAGGTGTGTGTGGGGAGGGAGTATTCTTCCCAATGACCATCAAGGCAACACGCATCCCGTCAACTGACCACCAATGTAAAGGATCATGTCTCCACTGACCACCAATGTAAGGCCCCTTTTACACTGGAGCGGCGGTTAAACGCCGCTATTTTTAGCGCCACTTTACCGTTGTTTTAGCAGCGGTATTCGGCTGCTAGCGGGGGGGTTTACCCCCTGCTAGCGTCCTAGAAAGGGTTAAAACCACCACAAAGCGCTGCTGCAGCAGCGCTCTGCCGGTGATATAGCCGAGCTGCCCCATTGATTTCAATGGGCAGAAGAGGTGTATACAATGCTCCTTCACCACTCCAAAGATGCTGCTAGCAGGACTTTTTTTACCGTCCTGCCAGTGCATTGCTCCAGTGTGAAAGCCTTCGGGGCTTTCACATTGGAGACACAGCAGCGGCTTTTTTAGGGCACTTTGCAGGCGCTATTTTTAGCGCCTGCAAAGCGCCCCAGTATAAAAGGGGTCTTAGGGAGCTTTCCTCCTCTGACTACCAATAGATGCTTTTCCTCTGGTGACTAGGGTAAGGGAACACTATAATTTTCACAGTCTGTGACTTTTCATTGTCATTGTTATTATTTATGTTCCTGATTTTTAGTGTTGCATGGTGCAAGGGAGTGTTGTAAAATAATAGTAAATTCTAGGTATGCCGTATTCCTTATTTGTTTATTTAAAACATTCACCAGCTTACTAATCATGCTGATCATATCATCATTTTTTAGCATGGGTTCCCTGAGACCCAAAAATTATTTCAAGGGTTCACCCAGAGTAGAAAGTATTAGAAAGACTGTTATAAAGTATATTTTAAGTTGGAATAATTAATGTTTACTGAATAAGGTGAAGCTGTTTTCCCATCATCCAATCATATGCAAGCAAAAATCCTGGTTTTATTTCCCTTTGCAAAATTATTTGCAAAGGGAGACAAGCTCTACTATGTCATACTTACCTGCTCTGTGCAGTTGTTTTGCACAGAGCAGCCCCGATCTTCCTCTTCTCGGGTCCCCCGCCGGCGCTCTGGTCCCCCCCTTGTCAAGTGTTCCTGTGCTTACTGTGGGGGGTCTCATGCGTGCTTGCTCCCGAGTGCGGCTCAGCCCAACCCCCTGCTCCCGCCTCACTGGCTGTAATTGACAGCAGTGGGAGCCAATGGCCCCCACTGCTGCATCTCAGCCAACCCGGGAGAGCTTCAGGTCTTGTACACATCGCTGGATCAAGATTGGGCTTAGGTAAGTATTAGGGGGGCTGAGGAAGGAGCTGCACACTGAAGGTTTTTTACCTTCATGCATAGAATGTATGAAGGTAAAAACCTTCAGCCTTTACAACCACTTTAAGTTAATCATTTACAGTGGATCACAATCCCACGACAGTTAACAACAATTTTTTCTCAGGATTCTCTGATTTTTTTCTGAGGTTATACAGCTATAGTGTTAGCATCTACTGTGGTCAGAAAATTAGATGTAATCTACTGCTCAGTATGTTTCAGACTTGAGCAGGGAGGCCTAGCACTAGGAGGCAATCAGCTTCCCCTGCACTGTATAGTGATATCAGTCTGACACTGGAAGCCTGCAGACATTAAAAGAGATCAACGGATCATCAGTTTACTGCTGCTTTTTCATTGATAGAACACTCTTAAGCCGGCCATAGATGGTTCAAATCTTGGGCTGGTTCAGCAGGGACCAGCCGATATTTGAACCATCTATGGGCAGGCCAATTATACCCAAGTTGATCCATTGATTGACTTGGATACAACCAGCATGCTGGATTTTTAGCATGCGTTTATTGCCAGCAGCTATAGCCACTACCAATTATCACTGTGTTGTCCCGGCAGGGATGGCTCCCCGCGCCCCCACATGCTGGGAGAACACAATAGCTCCACTGGAGGGATTCTCCCATCAACACTGACTGAGGGCAAATTGATCAATCTATGGCCTGCCTTACTGTTGGATGCATGACCCTAGCTTTACATGAGCAAACATTCTCTTTGTTTAAACCCCTGCGCGTGCTGCCAGGCTTTAGGGGGATGCAAATGATCTATAGGTTTTGCTATTTAGCTAAGTACAATATTTAAAAGCTGTACTGGGCCTCTTGACTGAGTGGAATGTTTTCTTAAAAAGGTGAACTAACCTTTTAATAGAAATACAAATCTTTTGGCAGATAAGACAGTTTACCTGTATGTATTTGTAGCTGGTGTTGCACTCTATAGCCCGCAATCCCGCCAAGCTGGCCAGAACGATATACACAGGCTTTCCAGCTTGAGTTAGGGAGAGCTGCCTGCTAGCTGTTGTAAGTGGGATTTTTCACCCCCCCTTCTTCCTGTTTTCACTGACTGAGTTAATGTAATGTGAGCTGACACACACAGAGCTCTGCGTTTAGTGGCGTCTCTTGTTCCCCTATTGGCTGGAAGAGGAAACCAATTAAAGGCACAGTTACAACAACCAATGGGAGAGACTGTACTGAACTGCAGGGATAGCAGCAATGGATTCTGGGACATGCAGCTCCCACACAAAATGGCCTCATAGACTTGTATACAGGGAGAAATACAAATCCCAGCAGGCTTTGCTGACAGGAAAGTAAAAGACTCCATTTTGTGTCCTAAGGTAAAAGTCAGTCAGTGATGAGGGAGTAAAGAGATCAGACCTGAGGGAGAGGTGTGGTCTCTCAGATGATCTCCTTGTGCGATTCAGGTCTCCACCGCGAGTTGGGACGTCCAGCCTGAGAGAGGGGGATCCCAGGACTTGATGGACTTGTGTCTTTTTTTCAACCTCACCTACTATGTAACAGGTGAATATTGAGGCGCATCTCCACCAACAGTGAACCATTCCAGTGTGAGGGGACCGGTCGGGTCGCCATGAAAGCCTGCCTGTTCCAGGACATTCGCTTGGGCCCTGTTCACAGGATTTGGAGAGAGGGCATTTCTGTCCATCTGCAGGGAACAGAGACACTGCACTACAGAAGGAGTTATTTGAACACTGTATACAGACATCATTACTGGTAGTCATCTTGCTGACACTTGTAGTGCTACAGGGATAAATGATAAGGCTATCAATTTCTGGGACACGCTATACAGATAGAAACGAACAAAATAACAATTGTGTACACCCAAAAGGCTACCTCCTCACATTTATTAATCATTTGCAAAAATAGTACCTATAAAACAGCACGACCAGGGCCTGGCCTGTATAAAACATACTATTTCTCAGGCAAGTCGAGATGATCGCACATTGAACCAATTTGTCGTTGATGCACTGTATTTTATATTACAACATAATTATTTTTCCTTCAATGGTTCCCACTACCTCCAGGTGCAGGGCATAGCAATGGGGACTTGCTGTGCTCCATCCTACGCCAATCTGTACTTGTGGGAGTGGGAACGTACGATTGGTATATCAGACAGCCTCTCTTCTTTCATGGAGTGTGTGGTAATCTGGTATAGATCTATCGATGATATTTTTATGGTTTGGAATGGTTCCATCGAACTACTTCATTCCTTTTTTTAGTCCATCAACGACAATATTTTCAATCTGCACTTTACCATGAATCATGATACAACTCCATTACCTTTGTGGACATTCAGATCCATAATGGCAGTGCTGGTTTGCTAACCAGCAGCCTTTTTCGAAAACCTATGGCAGGTAACTGTATCCTACATGTTAACAGCTTCTATCCTCAACCCTTGGTCACCTTGATACCTTATAGTCAGCATCTGAAGATTAGACGCAACTGTACAGAAGATACCGTCTTTAAAAGGGAAGCAGACACATTAAAAACAAGACTGCTAGCACGAGGTTACTCACACACTTGCCTAAAAAAAGCCTTCAAGAGAGCATGTGCCAACACATGCCACAATCTCTTATACAATGAAACCAATAAACCAAAGACAAGTGGTCCTATTTGGATCATTACAAGGTTTTCTAACCAGCATAAAGAAATCAAGAGGATTGTGAAAAAGTATCGGCATCTGCTCACTATGGATCCAATTGCCGGTGCCTTTGTCCCTGAGACTCCGGCATTTACTTTTAGAAAAGCTAGATCAATCGAGGACAGTCTTGTCTCTAGCGAATTCAAAGGTAGTTCAGGTAGGAACCCTTGTAAGAGATGGGGCACCTTTAGGTGTGGGGGTTGCAACTATTGCAGGTTTATGCGTATAAACAACTATCCTACCACTTTACCAAATGGAGAAAATTATCAATCAAAACACTACGCCAACTGCAAAACAGAAGGCGTAGTGTATTTAGTTCTCTGTGAGTGCTCTTGTTTCTATGTGGGCAAGACTAAAATGGCGCTTTGGCAACGGGCCTACAGACATATTCATGCCATGAAAACTTGTGATCCTGATCTCCTCTTGGGCAGACATGTTACTGCAGTGCATGGGGGATCTTTTCCGACAATATCTTTACTAATCCTAGATCGGATTCATCTGGGGACACATGGTGGTGATTGGAACAAGATTCTGCTCCAACATGAGCAGAAGTGGATATTCCGTTTAGACACCACGTCTCCCCCAGTATTGAATGAGTCTCTATCTTTCAGACCCTTTTTAAAAGGATTTAATTCAGGGGTCTCAGAAATTAACCTATAATTATGACTTTCCTCCACTGCTCTCTCTATTTCTTTTAGGTATTTCTTACTTTACTACTATCATTAACAACTGGATAGGTGATTATTTGCTAATGTTGGTTACTAGGATCCCTTTACAATTATGTTTATACATATTTTCCATTATCTTATATTTGGGGTCACATTGTACTAAACTTTTCCACTCCTTGTCTTCCTTGCCAACCGTAATTGGAATGCTAATTATGTATTTCCCTGTATTACCACTTTTTTACTAGCATTTTTGTCTTTCATTGCTCTCTTTTGCAGTATATGGCTGTTCTTGCCTTCTTCTCCTTGCCCACTAGATGGGGCCGGGTTCCATGGCCTCCCAGCGCACTGCCATCCAGCGCACAAAGGCCGTCTGATGACTACGTCATCACTCCGGCCTTTGTTTACCAGTTGCCATTATGCCTGCCTTTGTTTATTGTTTGCTTCAGATGCCCTATTGTCAGGGCTAGGCTCAGCCCTTCCTTCTCTGAGCTGGCCGCTCAGCTGTCAGCTAATTGCCAGCTCCCATCTCTCTCCACAGTTACTCAGCTGTTGATGATCCTGCTCGTCAGTCCTGCCTACTTAAGCCTTCCAGGCCAGAGGAGATCTGCCTTCGCCTTGGTCACATCACAAGAAACTATCTCCTGCGTTCCTGTTTAAAGACTGGCTTTGCTGACATCCCTTCTGGCTCCAGATCCTGCTTGCTGTTCCACTACTTTGTTCCCTGACTTCTGGCTTGGCTGCCTATCCGTTGCAGGTAACTGAACTTTGGCTATGTTTTGACTACGATTGTTCTTTTTACTTTTATTATTAAACAAGTGTGATTTAACTGTACTTCTGTCTCGGTCTGATTTCATGGTTTCTGACACCTGTATATATTAATTGGATATTTACGGGCACACTGATAGGTCTTTTGTGCATGTATGCAAGGCTGGTGCAAGGATTTTTGACACCCTAGAGGGGAACCCATGCCGGTTTTTTATTTAAAATTTGGCGTGGAGTTCCCCCTCAAGATTCATACCAAACACAGTGCCTGGCATTGGCAGGGATCCAAGTTGGATCCCCGCACCAGTGTGAACCTGGCTCGCAAGGTATCAATCTCGCCAATAAAAGTGGCAAGATTGACTCAATATCAGACAACAATACAGAAGTTGACCAAAGGGTGGTGGTAAAGAGCTGAAAAACCACGTGATTTGGTGAAAGTTGGCTGGAAAAGTCCTGTCGTCTGTATGTAAGACAAACTTCTGGCCAACTCCCTTTGTACAAAAATCCAAGGGAAAGTTTGTACAAAGTCCTATCGTGTGTATGGGGCTTCAGTCTCAGCATCAGCAGGCAGCCGCTGCTCTGTTCACACATAGTGTCAGAGGCGCAGCAGTAGCGGAGGACTGTGTCTGTGTCCCGACTCCCGAATAAATGGAAGCAAGCAAACATTCATTGATGGGCACTGGTAGGCTGCATTTGATGGGCGCCGGTGAGGCTATATTTGATTGGCGCCGGTGAGGCTGCATTGATGGGTGCTGGTGAGGCTGCATTTGATGGGTGCTGGTGAGGCTGCATTTGATGGGTGCTGGTGAGGCTGCATTTGATGGGTGCTGTTGAGGCTGCATTAATTGGCGCTGGTGAGTCTGCATTTGATGGGCGCTGGTGAGGCTGAATTTGATGGGCACTGGTGGGCTGCATTTGATGGGCACTTAATTTAAAAGGTAGGCTTTATATGGGCAGGGGAAAGGGGGTGGAGTCAGGGGTGGAGCCAAGAGGGGCGGCAAAATGAGGTTTCGCCTAGGGTGCTAAAAATCCTTGCACCAGCCCTAGTAAAGGTAATCAATCTAAGGTGCCATATTGTGCTTTATTTACCATTAAAGTGTGCCTCTGCTCTTGGGGAGATTCTCAGGTCTGGAATCCCCCCAAAGCAGCTTGAATATAGGATTGAGAGCTATATTGCTCTTAAATCTCAGTTATTGATCTCTAGTTGATTACTTGATTATACATTGTTACTATCTGTTATCCTTCCACGGAAATATTGCAGTGAAGACAACTTCTGTGTTTTATTATAACGTGCGTGTCTCTCATTGCACTTACACTATTGCTAGGTGTGCCAGAGGGGGCTGAGGCTGTTATTAGGGTTGAGAGGCAGAGTAACGGACTGAACTAACTTAAGCAGCTCCTGCGGGGGTATCACTACATATTTAAAATGTAGATTTAAATGTTTGTATTAGAATCAGCTTTAAATGCCTTTGTAGGTGCCAATTTTACATTATACAGTGAATGGAACAGAACACCTCTTGTGTTGGAGTCCACCCTGGGTGAAAGAGGGTTGGAAATTTTGGAGGAGGGGGGAAGTTGAGCAGTCTACAATACAATAATGAATATAATAAATAAGGTACACTATAAGAACACAATGGGGGAGATTTATTAAAACTGGAGCACTCAGAGTCTGGTGCAGCTGTGCATGGCAGCCAATCAGCTTCTAACTTCAGCTTGTTCAATGAAGTTATGACAAAAAACCTGGAAGCTCTTCTACGCAGAGCTGCACCAGATTTTGCACTCTCCAGGTTTAGTAAATAACCCCCAATGTCCCAATCTTGGTTTTATGCTGTACAACAATAGTGACCACATTTCTTACCTAGACACATGCACTTACTTCAATCTAAGAAAACATCAGTATTGGACTGGAAAACTGTTGTCTGCACTGGTGGATCCCAGTTCCAACAACACAGTAGCCAATAGAGTCAGTGGGGAACAACAAAGGATAACTTATGATGCAGTAGCTGTAGAATGTAGAATCCAACTGCCAAAACTGGACAGTTGCACAATGCAGTGATTTCTGCATGGTGTGCTTTAACACCAAAATCCTTTAAGAACCATGTGAGGTCACCATGCTGTGTAGCAGTTGTTCATAGTAATAAAAACAGTAGAATGCAATTACTTTATAACCAGGGCACAGAGTCAGTCTTACCCTTGCACTGATAATGCAGCACAATGGGGAAATTTGTCAAGTCTCCCATTGCACTGCATTCTCAGTTGCTGAAAACACTAACGTGGCTCTCCAAGAAACCCTACACAACAGTCTAATGCTGCTGTTTTTAGTCAATGTCAAGGGCATTTTCTGTTTTACCGTGGATAAGAAAAGTGGTCCTTGCCTTCTTCTTTAACTTGCCTCTTTGCTTTCAGAAACTCTGCCCTGTACCTGCACTAAATAATTGTCAGAAACGTTAAAAAAACACAGATGCAGCACAACTGGATTCTCATACATTTATTTCCTTTAAAATAAGACTTAAAGCCACTCTGTTTACACTAGTTTAAAAAACGTGAAAGAGGAGCTCCAGTGGGGGCAGGCATGGGGCATACTTCCTGGTCCCCCACTATGATGTCATTCAGTGGAATGGACCAGGCAGGTGAAACCACAGACTGCAGTGGGGAGTGCCAGCATCCAACACTCCCAGACATGCTTATGCAGATGTTTTTTTATTTTTCTAGCAACCTTCTTTCTTCAACAGAGTAGGGTTGGTGTGAGCAGCAAGACAGGTAGTTAATAAGTGTTTCCTTTGCAGAGAGCTGCTCTTCTTTTTTTTTTTGAATCAGCGTTGCTTTAGTCAGTCTGAATCAGGGTTAACAGAAATCAGAAGCTAAAAAGCCATAAGACAGCTACTTCTGGCAATGCACAATATTGAGATTTCATGGATTTCTTCTTCTCATTCATTTTATTTTGCCTAACAATGCAATACTTCTAAGATGGACCATAAACAGCAGAATGAAGGTGAGCAATGCTGATCATTTTGAGCATGAGCATTATTTTTATGAGACTATGGGGTGGCAAAAAGTGTCACTAGCAATCAGTAGTGCTTATTGCCACAAATTAAGATTTTTCAACCTATTGGAAAACTTCCCAGGGAGTTGGCACAATCCCTTAGGCTCGGTTCACTATAGGACGACTTGTCAGGTGACCTAGGTCGCCTGACAAGTAGCGTCCCGTTCAGTACAACGGAACCGTTCTAATCGGAGCGACGCAAGTCGCTCCGACTTAGAAAAAGGTTCCTGTACGACTTTGGGGGCGACTTGGGGTGACTTGCATAGACTTCTATACAGAAGTCGTTTTGCAAGTCGCCCGGGCAGTCGTGTGCAGGTCGCCTCGGTGAGGCGACCTGCAAGTCGTGCCGCCTCTGGTGTGAACCGAGGCTTACTGGGTATCACGGTAGGTCCTGACACTGCATAGACTTGTGAGAGGATGAGCAGGTATCTTTCAACCTACTGCTCTCTGGATGTGACCTGTACATCTGCAGCTAGCATAAAGATGTACGTTCATACAATCATACCCCTCTCCTCAGTCCTTTTTCTGAGGAACAGATGTTTTCATTTAATATATTAATCTTTGCAAAGAGACACAGGGGTTGATTTACTAAAGGCAAAAAGACTGTACGCTTTGCAAAGTGCAGTTGCACACTGCAAGCACAGCTGCTCCAAAGCTTTGTAAATGAGGTAAAGCTTTACTTTGCAAAGAATACATGCAAGGAAAATAAAAAAAACAGCATTTTTGCTTGCACGTGATTGGATAATCAGTTAGCTGAGCTTCTGTTCATTTACTAAGATCTGGAGCAACTGCACTTGCAGTGTGCATCCGCACTTTGCAAAATGTACAGGGGTTGATTTACTAAAAGCAAATCCACTTTGCACTACAAGTGCACTGCAAGTGCACTCGGAAGTGCAGCCGTTGTAAATCTGAGGTAGATCTGAAATGAGGAGAAGCTCTGCTGATTTCTATAATCTAATCATGTACAAACAAAAATTCTGTTTTTTATTTTCCTTGCATGCCCCCCTCAGATCTACAGCGACTGCACTTCAAAGTGCACTTCCAAGTGCGTGAAAAGTGGATTTGCCTTTAGTAAATAAACCCCAAAGAAACATTTAACACAAGTGTTCCAGCAATGTGTGTTCATTATTTAATCATGTGTTAAATATAATAAAAATCAACAAACCCTATAGTACTATAAAATGCTGGGATTAGTCGGCTGAATGTCACAATTAACCACTTCAATACAGGGCATTTTCACCCACTTCCTGCCCAGGCCAATTTTCAGCTTTCAGCGCTGTAACATTTTGAATGACAATTGCGCCGTCATGCAATACTGTACCCAAATAAGATTTTTATAATAATTTCCCCACAAATAGAGCTTTCTTTTGGTGGTATTTGATCAACTCTGCATTTTTTATTTTTTTGCGCGATATACAAAAAAAGATAGACAATTTTGAAAAAAAGACAATATTTTTTACTTTTTCTATAATAAATATTCCAAATAATTAAAAAAAAAATGTTTTCCTCAGTTTTGGCCAATATGTATTCTTCTACATATTTTTGGTAAAAAAAAAAAAAAAAATTGCAATGAGCGTATATTGATTGGTTTACGCAAAAGTTATAGCGCCTACAAAATAAGGGATAGATTTATGTCATTTTTATTATTCATTTTTTTTTTTTACTAGTAATAGCGGCGATCTGCAATTTTTATCGTGACTGCGACATTGCGGCAGACAGATCGGACACTTTTGACACTATTTTGGGACCAGTGAAGGAGTTAACACTAGGGGGCGATCAAGGGATTAACTGTGTTACCTAGGGAGTGATTCTAACTGTGGAGGGAGGAGACTGATAAGGGGAGGAGACCGATCGGTGTTCCTATATTCTCCTCTCCCCTGACAGGACGTGGATTTGTGTGTTTACACACACAGATCCACGTTCTTGTTTTGTCACCAGCAATCATGGGGGCCCGGTGGACATCGTGGCCGCCAGGCACGCGCAGCGGCTCCCGAGTGACGCAGTGCGCGCGCACCCCCTATACCGCTGGGAAGCCAAGAACGTCATATGACACCCGCCCGGAGGACAGAGTGTTCCTGTGGACGTTAAATGACTATGGGCAGGTAGGGAAGTGGTTAAAAGCAGTGATTTTCAATGCCTGTCCTCAAGGCCCACTAGTATTGCATGTCTTCACCATCACCAGGTAGGGGTATACAGCTGTGGCCAAAGGTTTTGAGAATGACACAAATATTAATTTTCACAAAGTCTGCTGCCTCAGTTTTTATGATGCCATTTTCCATATATTCCAGAATGCTATGAAGAGTGATTAGATTAATTGCAATTAATTGTAAAGTCCCTTTTCACCATGAAACTTAACGGAATCCTATAAAAAACATTTCCACAGAATTTGTGAAGAAGGCTTCAGGGAGCCCAAGAAAGTCCAGCAAGCGCCAGGGCCGTCTCCTACAGTTGATTCAGTTGCAGGATTGGGGCACAACCAGGGCAGAGCTTACTCAGGAATGACAGCAGGCAGGTGTGAGTGCATCTGCAAATACAGTGAGGTGAAGACTTTTGGAGGATGGCCTGCTGTCAAGTAGGGCAGCAAAGAAGCCACTTCTCTCTAGGAAAAATATCAGGGACATAATAATCTGCAAAGGGTACAGGGATTGGACTGCTAAGGACATTTTCTCTGATGAATCCCCATTCCAATTGTTTGAGGGATCCTGAAAAACCTTGTCCAGAGAAGAAAAGGTGAGAGCAACCATCAGTCCTGTGTCATGCCAACAGTAAAGCATCCTGTGACCATTCATGTGTGGGGTTACTTCTCAGCCAAGGGAGTGGACTCACTAATTTTGCCTAAGAACAGAGCCATGAATAAAGAATGGTACAAATACATCCTCCGAGAGCAAATTCTCCCAACCATCCAAAACAGTTTGGTGACAAACAATGCCTTTTCCAGCATGATGGAGCACCTTGCCATAAGGCAAAATTGATAACCAAGTGACTTGGGGAACAAAACATCGAAATTTTGGGTCCATGGCCAGGAAACTCCCCAGACCTTAATCCCATTGAAAACTTGTGGTCAATCCCCAAGAAGCGGGTAAAGGAAAAAAACACCACACATTCTGACAAACTCAAAGCACTGATTATGCATGAATGGGTTGCCATCAGCCAGGATGTGGCCCAGAAGTTGATTGATAGCATGCCAGGGTGAATTGCAGAGGTCTGGAAAAAGAATGGTCAACACTGCAAATATTGACTCTTTGCATAAACTTAATGTAACTCAATAAAATGCTTTGCAAATGTATGAAATGCTTGTAATTATACTTCAGTATACCATAGTAACATCTGACAAAAAGATCTAAAAACACTGAATCAGCAGACTTTGTGAAAATTAATATTTGTGTCATTCTCAAAACTCTTGGCCATGGCTGCAGGTGCATTAAAGAGCAACTGCAGGCAACCGATGAGCCAGGACCCAGCTGCTTATTTGTTCTCTCTAGGAAACATTTCAAGTGTGTTAAGGTTCAACAGGTTTCCCTTATCGTTGTTGCATATGGATTCCAGCGCTCCGGCTTCAAGCTGCTACTTCACAGTGCTTCTAGGCTGAACTGCGGGAGGCATTGATTAACAGGAGCAGATATAGGAGGTCCAGCAGGGGAGGTCACACAACACCAGAACTGCCGATAAAGACCCGTTTGAGAGATCAGATGATTCAACATATGACTGGGGAAATTCTAAGCAAGGCTACATTTCAAAAAAGCAAATGAGACCTATTTTCTGGGAGATCTATTAGTCTAGAAACTCACAGAGCATATATCCATGAAGTGAGGATGCAGAACAGTTAATTACAGTATATTTTAATCCCCCATAACAGGACCACTGGAGAGGCAAAGCCACCTCAGTTTAATATTGTGAACACTGTGTAATCAGTCTGAGATGTGGTATTAGTGGAATTGATTGTAATCTGTAGGATTGTGGATGTAAACCCTTATCTGACAGGGAGGTCAGCAGCATATTAAAGAACCCTCTGTGTTTTGTCCTCTGACTTCAGGCCTTGAAGATTCACATTATTTTAAATCTATTCTCTGAATATCTTATCATCAGGCCTGACACTTATTAAAGGAAAGCTGTCAGGATATAAATATGAGAGCTGACACATTAAGCCTGTCACTTAAAGAGAACCTGTCAGGATGAAAAAATAGCAGCTGCTGCTGTCAATATATACAGTATATACTGTATATATACAGTATATATATATATACATAAGGCACAGGAATTAGGCTAGTCATACATGGTTAGTTTATTCTTATTCATTCAGCCAGTGGGCAGAACAAAAAAGAAAAAAAAAAATCAAGGTGAATGGAGCAACCCGCCACTGTCAGAATACACTAATCTGCAGCTGATTGGTTGCAGCCACTTATTGAGAACATTTTTTAAACATGTCCCTTTATCAGAAGTCGATCAAACGATTGACTTCTGTTGAGTGCGGATGGACACATACTGATTGAAAATCCCTGCTGAATGTTGATCAGTGTATGGCCAGCTTTATACATAGCAGAAGTGTGTGGGATTGTGGCCATAGGAATTGTTCAAATCAAGACTGCTTGGAAGGATGTCAGATCCAAATAACTGCAAAGCATGCTATTCTGATCTGAAGTGTAAGCTGAATGCACCTGAAAGCATTTTGAATTAATACAAGCTCTAAAACAACAGTTCACGTCTGGTTAACCAGTCATGTGCCTGTATACTCAGTCAATATTCTAATTGGGCAAGATTGCTAATGACATATTTATATTTTTCCCCTTAACCTCCCTGGCGGTATGATTATTTCAGATTTTAGGTGCTGAAAGCGGTACCATTATTTTTGCATGGAAATGTGGCGTTTTATATTGTAGGCCTGTAATTCTTAGGAATAACTCACTGAAATCTGTCCAAACAAGAGTCTAGTAGACATCCTGGGTATGATAAAGTTTGAAACACAAAATCATAAATTATAATATAATAAATAACTATAAATAATAACAAATAATAATATAATAGTAATAATACTTTTTATTCAATAAATTTTAGTAAATAATATAGATCAAAAACACTGACATTTTTTTTGTCCAAACAAGAGTGCAATATTAGTAGTCATATTGCTTTTAGTAAACGTCTCGGGTATGGTAAATTTTAAAACAGGGTACAGCGCAAAGTCCGACGTCACAGTCAGGACAGTAGAACCGGGTTTCTTTTCTGGCTTTCCTTCCTGTGTCGTCAAGTTTAGAGCAGCAAACCACACACATCCTTGTGGGTGCTGCCTTCTTTTCTGTTGGTGGAATGTGGTCCACAAAGTGTCGACCTGTCAGACGTTCCGGGTTCACAACGCCAGCAGCACGACGTCCAGATCGATTTACAGTGGTCGGTGTTTGGTGCTTCAGAAATATGAGTTCTGCAACTTTCCAAACGAAGTCTGCATGAATCACAGGCCTGTCACTCTTTTTTTTTAGAAGAATGAAAGCGTTCCACAGGCACTGTTCAAGAAGATGCCTGAAGATTTTTTTATAATATTTTTTTTGTTGCTTTCTCATAGCAGGGTAAAAAGTCATGGCCTGGTCAGCTCTGTCAACACCTCCCATTGTGTTGTTGTAGTCCATTACGACTTGAGGTTTCATAACATCTTTTCCAACTTTTGTACGTACCATGACAGTAGAGGTGTTGTGAATGGTACTCATTAGGCACACATCTTTTTTATCTCGCCATCTTAGTGCCATCATTTTGCCTTTTTGCCAGGCAACTATTTCTCCTGCAGTGAGCTTTTTTTTGGCAAAGGTTGGCGGCATGTCACGCCGGTTAGCTCTAACAGTCCCGTAAGCATCTGTCTTGTGTTGTATAAGGAACTCATAGAGTTCTGGAGAAGTATAAAAATTATCTGTGGTTACACAGTACCCCTGATTCAACAATGGCTCAATCAAAGTGAGAACAGAAGCGGTTGCCATTCCATATTGACTGAATCTGTCGTTGAATTTCGTCCCTTTCCCGGTGTAAAGGACCGAATTCCATATATAACCAGTGCTGGCTTCACAGAGCATAAATGATTTTATGCCGAATCGCGCTCTCTTAGACGCGATGTACTGTATCCAGCTAAGTCTTCCTTTGTAGGCCATAAGACTTTCGTCGATACTGACGTCTCTGTCTGGTATATAGGTCTGCTGGAAATTTTTCTGAATAATTTGATATAAGTCCCAAATTTTTTTCAGTTTTGGAGCTGGATGAGAAGTCTCATCAAATTCGTCATTGTTTTGAAAATGCAGATATTTCATTATGAGTGAAAATTTGTATTCCGACATTATGGTGCCAAAAAAAGGAGTGGCTAATATTTTGTTGGTTGTCCAGTACCACTTTTGCAGGGGTTTGCCCACCACTCCCTGGAGAATAATTAGGCCCAGAAACTTCCAGATGTCCTCCTTGGTCACTGGTTCCCATTTTCTGCTCCTTGAAAACCTCTGCGGTATAGCAGCTTGTTGTTCCTGGTACCGATTGGTCTCTGTAACAATTATTTCTATGACCTCATCAGTCAAAAAGAGTTGGAGGTATCCCAAGGGGCTGTCATCTTCAACCTCCACTTTTATACCAGGCGCTCCGGTAAACGGGAATCTTGGGGGCGCTGCGTGCTCTGTACCGCAATCAATCGAGCACCAAGTCCGCACATCGCTGGGCAAAGTCGCAGGATCATCGCTGAAATCGCTTTCCGTGCCTGATGACGAACTTCCCCATGATTCGCTATCACTCACATCTGCAAGCGATTCTGTCTCGCTGTCGCTGTTTTCCAGCAGGTCATATGTCGCTTTTGATGTTGAAGCGCGCTTTTTGGATGCCATGGTCGCTTTGCAGTTTCCAGACACAAAGTACAGTAAAACTGCAGGCAGGGGCACTGGACAAAGCACTGGGGGGCAATCTGAGGTCAATTTTTTAATATTTATTATATTTTGTAATGTAATCCAATAGGATTACAATGTGTCAGTGTGTTTGTGCTTTATACATTTTGAATTTGCCGCCGGTTCCACCCCCTGCGTCGCTACGCTCGCAGGGAACGGAAGCCAGGGCACACAGTGGATCGGGCGGAAGATCCGGCCGCCGAACACAGCGGGAGAACATCGCGGGATCCCGGAGACAAGGTGAGTCGCGTCTTCCAGGATCCAGCGATGCGATCCCGAGTCTGGCTCGGGGTTACCGCTTTTGGTACTAAAATCTCACCCCGAGCCAGACTCGGGAATACCGCCAGGGGGGTTAATAATGAGAATCTGTCATGATAGATTAATGGAGGCTGCCATTGCTGAGCTGTGCTTTAGAGATTGTTAGTTCCCTGGCTGTCATGCTGATGCTTTGGGGTTAGACATAAGGAAGTCTGACACTTTTCTGACACTCATTTAAAGCAGGTGTTCTAGGTCTGCGACTAAGTACTTACATTTGAAAAAAAAAAAAAAAAAAATTTAGGATTGAATAAGGAAGGGTTTTAAAGTGTTTGTAACCCTAAAAAAATAGATCCTGCCCTTTTAAAGGATGTTATACAGCACAGTACTTGTGCTGTGTAATTTGAACCTGAAATACCTGGCTGATCCTGCCTGGTTCTGCCCTCCCCCCTGTAAACTGACCACGGTTTATCATGACTGCTGAGCCCTAACACTGTGATCAGTTTACGTGGCTCTGTCTTCCGCTGCTCTCCTCTGTCCTCTCCCCCCTCCCTCCCCTGGGGACATAGCATTATATAACAGAGGGGATTGGAGAGACTTTACAAGTGGCTTGGCTTTACAACCACTTTAACCCCTGCATCAGTGTCTCATTGATGATCTTTCCCTTCACTTGCTGCCCCATAGCCGAAACAGAGGGTAAGAGGAAATCCTTCCAAACTAAGGGAATCCCTGTTTGTCACCAGGGTCATCAGAACTAGTGTCCTTAATGGAAGATTTTCCTGTTCTGGTGAAATTAACCCAAAGTGTGTGATTTTCTTTCACTTTTACTCTCAGTGATATTGGTAAATAGAACAAATAGAGAGAGTGAATCTCCTTAACATTTAAAAACAGACAGGTGTTCTAATCCTTCTCCACTCTATCCAAAACTGAAAAAAGTTTGCCTTTAGTTATACTTTAAGTTAGACAAAGCCAAGCAAAAGCCTCCTCTTATGACTGTTCTTTAAGCAGAAATATAAGTCTCAGATAAAGTCAATAAAGCCACATAAAATAAATATGTGAATTATAGAAAAAATAAGTTGCATGGCTGTCTTTGGCTTATGCTGGGTATACACGCATAATTTTATGCATTTACTATTTTTTTTTTATTGTAGGAGCCTACAAAGCATTGCACCATCGATCAGCAGATAGCCGGTGCCATGCAGGACTCCTGCAGACTGTCAGTGTATCTGTCTGCTTGTACAGGCAGGCAGTTTTACACTGACAGGAAAACTCAATGAACTACCAGAGCGTGGCCTCACTCTTTTCAGAACGTTACAGCTGGTATGGGGAACTTCTCCCTGTACTGCTGTCACAGGGAGAGAGGGGTTTGGTGAGCGGCTAATACAGAACAACGGCTGCAGCAGTGGGAACATGTTACATGTTCCACCATAAAAACAAATGGAACATGTAACATGTTCCCAAAGGTGTATTTATCCTATAAAACACTACCTTATAACAAACACACAACTTATAAGTGAGAACTCCTGACCTGGATACATGTTATGGGTCAGTATTGCAAAGAGCATTACATCTCAAGACAGCCAGGCAACTGTCATTTTTAGGAGAAGTCAGCAATGGCAGTCTGAACTTCTCTCATCACAGGCCTTTTCTAATGGCTTTGAGAAAGCTGTTCAACGTTTTTTTTTTTTTTTTAATACCTTGCCAAATATGATTATAATAGCAACAGCAATTATCTTTATTATTACTTTTATTATAAATGATTTATATGGCGCCAACAGTTTGTGCAATATAATATAAAGGGAGACAGTACAGTTACAATGCAACAATAGAAAAAGGGGTTAGAAGTGCTTTGCTTGTGAGAACTTACAATCTACAAGGGACAAGTGATACAAAAGGAAATAACAGGGGGGATAAGGTGATAGAGAAAGTAAGAGTTCAACTTTTAGGCAGAGGTTGGTTAATCTTTCCCAAAGGAATTAGTTTTCAAGGATTGTCCAAAGGCCAACAGAGTAGAAGATGGCCAGAGAGAATGGGGTAGGGAGTTCCAGGGGGAAGAGACTCTGGAGAAGTCCTAGAGATGACCATGGGAGGAGGTGACAAGGAGCTGCAGAACAGAAGGTCTTGAGAGAAGTAAAGAGGACACTCTGGGTAACATTTTGCAATTAGGTTGGTGATGTAGCTCTTTGCAGAGTTGTGTAGTAGTTAATATTTTAAATTCTATTTACTAAAACAACCTTGTGTATAGTGTACAAGGCCCTAAAGTGGAATTAAAATCCAACAGGAAGCTACAAGATTAATAAATCTAACTAAGCTAAATTATTAATATACTAAAAGCATATAGCACCTCTTTCTCCTTATTTGCACAAGCTGTTGTCATACAAGAAACATTGCACATGTGTAGCTTAACAGCTTTATGCAGCATGCACATGGGTATTGGTGTCATGGGAAATGGTTCTGCTGTTGAAGAAGGATTATGATATCAGCCTAGCATAGTGAAGTACATATTCTATCATTTCTGAAATTCCAAGAAAGTTGAGTAGTGCACAGATACAACAGAGAGAGCTGCTGGTCAGGCTGACTTCCCTGCTGCTCTTTTGCTGATATAAAAAAAAAAAAACAAGGCTATAAGTAGGAGCACCTAAGGAGGCTCTATGTGGGTTAGGGTATCATTCTGAATTAATAGCACTGCAAAGCCTAGTAAAATGCATGTTTTAGGATGTGTTACCACGATGCCATCGGTATGAATGGCAACTTAGGGTTATTTTGTACAAGAGCCGTCCCAAGGGATAGGCTAATGCCCTGTACACACGACTGGTTTTGCCGTCGGAATAAACTCTGAAGGTTTTTACGGCGGAGTTCTGACAGAATTCCGCTCAAGCTGTCTTGCATACACACGGTCACACCAAATTCCGACCGTCCAGAACGTGGCGACGTACAACACGTACGACGGGACTAGAAAATGGAAGTTCAACAGCCAGTAGCCAATAGCTTTCGTCTCGTACTTGCTTCAGAGCATGCGTTGTTTTTGGTATGTCGGAACAGCATACAGACGAGCGTTTTTTCCAATAGTAATTAGTTCTGTCGGAAAAATATAGAACATGTTCTCTATCTAAGTCCGTCTTAATTTTTGACAGAAAAAGTTCGATGGGGCATACACATGGTCGGA
This sequence comes from Aquarana catesbeiana, assembly GCF_042186555.1. Classification (NCBI taxonomy): domain Eukaryota; kingdom Metazoa; phylum Chordata; class Amphibia; order Anura; family Ranidae; genus Aquarana; species Aquarana catesbeiana. The sequence goes on from NC_133324.1 coordinate 269,643,542, forward strand.
ATATACTTTGAAAAGCTCCCATTGGACTCTTTCTGTCGGAAATTCTGCTTGTGTGTGTACGCGGCATAAGGCTATATAGTTGCAATTTTGTAGGTTTCAGTAGAAGCTTAAGTCTCGGTTCACACAGCCGCGACTTGCGCTCCGACTTGTGAGACCCCAAGTTGCGTGATATGTGAAATCCCATATTAGTCAATGAGAGCTGTCTTAAAGCGGACCTCCACCCAAAAGGGGAAGCTCCGCTTGTCTGCTTCCCCTCCCTCCGCTGCCACATTTAGCACCTTTTGGGGGGGGAGTGGGTACCTGGTTTTGACAGATACCCATTCCCACTTCCGGCTCACTTCGCCACGGCTCCCACTCCTTCCCCCCCGCAGCTGGCTCATTCACAGAGCGCAGAGCGATTCGCACATGCAAAGTAGGAAGCCGGCTGTGAAGCCGCAAGGCTTCACTGCGAGTTTCCCTTAGCCAAGACGGCAGCGCCAGCATTTGAGAGCCGATTCAAGAATCGGCTCGGGTGAGGACACTGCTGGATGCCTGGACAGGTAAGTTCCCTAATAGTAATAGTCAGAAGCTACAGTATTTGTAGCTGCTGACTTTTAATTTTTGGAGGGGGGAGGCCGCTTTAATTAGCAACAACTGAAGTCGCTCCAACTTCTGAAAAGGTTCCTGTTCTACTTCAAAGTGACTTCTATCTGACTTCTATTCTATACTTCTATCAAAGTAGTACTCAAGTCGCCTGGCAAAGTCACGCAGCAAGTGTGCACCGAGCCTTAAGCTGGCCATGCATTATACAATTTTCTTGTTCAATTACCTTTAGATTTACCTTCAACTAAGGGCCTGCCTGATTGCATATCAATTCAAAGTGTATAGGTTTGACCACATATTATATGGTTTTGGTAAATCTAAAAGAAAATTGTACAAGAAAATTGTAGAATGTATGGCCATCCTTAGTGTACCTTATCCCGATCCAGCCCTGTTTCCTGAGTAGCTCATATTTTGCAATACACTAATAAATTCCTATGTGTAGAATACAGTGATACAGTGTATATTGTTGTTGTGGTTACTGTTTCCAAAATGTTGCCAACTTATAGGTCCCTTTCACATACCATTGCACAGTACTGTCTTTTGTAATAATATTATAAATCTCTGGTGTTGGTTCTCTTTATGTAAGTGTAGCACAGTAGCCGTGCTGCTTACACAATTTAGCCACACCCAGTTTTTGCCATGGGTCATGCATCTTTTAAAAAATCATCTTATAAACCAATCTCCCAGGTAGACATCTCTTGATCTATGATGAATGAGAGGAATCAAGGAAGGTTTGTACATTGTGCCATCTAAATAGAAAAGTCACACATGTGAGAGACGAAGAGGCTGCCCACCCCTGATAAATTGCAATATGGGTTGGTTCCTCCAAGGGTTTTTTTCTAGTGGCAAAGTAGATTGATCAAAAAAGGTAATTATTTATAAAAGTTCTTTATTATTCCAAAATGAAGTTCAGTATCATTTGTTGGTTAAAATATAAGCTCTGGTTATACAATACAATACAAAGCAATTCCATCATATGTACGATATTGATACAGTGGAGCAAAACATTACATTACAGAATGCCAGCCACATTGATACCCCAACGCTTTTCGACCCGTACAGTCTTCCTTAGGGGGCTTATTGCTCTAATAGGATATTCATCAACAACTTAGAATTCAAAACATTTCATAGTGTACACACATCTATGTACACAGCAATGGTATATTTACCGCTAAAAGATGGATTTGGGATAGAGATCCTATAACCAGAAGTTTAAAAGAAATTAGATAATCCAGAGGGATCCATGATCAATCCTCATCTATCCAGAACGGAATCCAGCCCAAAGGAGCTTACAAGAAGCCACACTCTTGACACCTCCAGAGGAAGAGACAAACAGCACCTGTGATGTAATTCCCAATGTTGACAATAAATGAATATATAATATATGATCAAACCTTGAAAGTACTGGCAGAATGACAGAATGCCAGACTATAAATAAAGATTTTTTATGTATATTGTTTATATTCATTTTATTTTAATTTGTAAAGTAACCCTGTGTGATGTATGTATGTATATGTAGAATATGGTTATGTGTATCTGAAAAAGCTTGTACAATGAGAGAGCTAAAACAGGGCATCTCCCTGGACTTTAGGATGAGTTGATATGGGTGCACTTGTGCCGTGGTGCTGTTTGCACACTAATAATTGATTACCCTGGTGTGCTTCTCCCTGGTTGTGACCATATTTGGTCAATGATGTCAATAGGGAGACCCCACCCCTTTGTTTACATTTTAGCAGCAGGGACTGGAGTGGCCGAGTGAAGCAACAGGACCAGATGACTTGATTAACATGGATCTGCATCACTGGATGACATGATTGATGATAAATGCACATTGTGGGCTATTTTTGTTTGTTAAAGGATTTGTCAAAAGCTGTGTGTATGTGTTTATATATACTTTACATTTTCTTGTGAATAAGTAGGGGTACTATGTACTCATTCACATCAGCAGGAGGTATCTGGGTACCCCCTTATTGTTATAGGGGGCTTCCAGTTTTGGCAGACCCCCACAACCACTGGACCATGGGGACAAGGTGCTTTTCCAGTGGGTCTCTCTTGGAAAAGGACCCCCCCCCCCCCCCCATTTTGAGGATATATGGCCTAGTATGATTTAGGAGTGGGGAGACACATAGCCAGGCCCCCTCCCCCTCCTTCTGGCCATCCAGGTTGCAAGCTTTAAAAAGTTGCTGGTGTGGATTTTTGGGGGACACCCCACACTTTTTTTATTTATTTCTTTGTGGGGCTCTCCCTGGGAGTCACATCGAATTTGGGGGGACCTCACACACCTTTTTTGTGTGTGTGGGATCATTCCTTAAAATTTGGGCCTGATTTGAATTAAAGCGGAGTTCCACCCAAAAGTGGAACTTCAGCTTTACATTTGGCATGTAATTTTTTTTTGGGGGGATGGGTACCTTGTTTTGAGAGGGATTTCCTGTCCCACTTTCTGCTTCCCTCTCTTGGCCATCTAGGCGACTCCTCCTCTCCCCCTAGGTGGCCCCTCCCTCTCTGCAATCTTCTGGGACACGTCACAGGTCCCAGAAGACCTGGCCACTAGAAGAGCGCAGCGCGAAGCCGAAGGCTGTCATGGCTGGGTGCCCACAGTTGCTATGACGGCGCTGCAGAGAGGAGGGGGTGAGGAGCGAGGCTCTGTTCGGCCACATCGCTGGACCGTGGGACAGGCCAATGTCTATTTATTAAAAGTCAGCAGCAACACTTTTTGTAGCTGCTGACTTTTAATAAACTAAAAAACAAGTGGAACTCCGCTTTAAGGAGAACCCCCCCCATGCCGTTTTTCTTTTGTTTTTTTTTTTAGCTATTGCTGGCTCCCTAGCTTACATAGAGGCAGGGATATACAGCTTTCACACTGATTAGTTTTCCTTCTGTTTTTGCGTTAAAAAAAAGCAGAAGAAAAACGCATGACCATTAAATCCTATGGAACTGGTGTAAAATGCACCGGAAACGGGGCTAAAATGCCGGAAAACTGAGCATTGTGAAAATAGCCTTAATGAATGGAGCCGGGTGACATCACTGGTTGGTAAGGACATGGTGGGTGCAGGCTCCTGCCACTTCCTCAACAACCATTGACTGCAGAAGAAGGAAGTTGTCAAATGTAGTAGCAGCAGAACAACCCATTACTATACATGATGTTTATCTCCTGCTGATGTGGCTAAATGTCTAGTGTTTGGATGAACAGTTGAACAAGCTACATCGCCAACCTAATCTCAAAATATCAACCAACTTGATCTCTGCATTCCTCGCAAGACCTCCTGCTCTCTAGCTCCCTTGTAACCTCATACCATGCTCGTCTCCAGGACTTCTCCAGAGCCTCTCCTATCCTCTGGAACTCTCTACCCCAATATGTCTGACTTTATCCTACTCTGTCCACTTTCAGACGATCCATGAAAACTCATCTCTTCAGAGAAGCCTATCTGGCCTCCATCTAACAACTGAACATTTATTTTCTCCATCAGCTCATCCCCCACAGTTATTACCTTTTGTACCCTCCCTCTAAGATTGTAAGCTCTAAAGAGCAGGACCCTCTGATCCCTCTTGTATCGAATTGTATTGGAACTGTCCTGTCTGCCCTCATGTTGTATAGTGCCGTGCAAACTGTCAGCGCTTTATAAATCCTGTATAATAATACTAATAATAATAATAAATAATAATAACAAGCAAAGATCTGAACTTGGAGCTCATCCCTTGTCTTTAGCACATAGTTGTAGGCTACCTTCCTAATGACGGGCATTCTGATCAGTCTGGTTGGAAAATTCTGATTGTAGGAAAGTAAATAATTGGATTTTAAGAGTATTGCAGATTGATTGATCTGTTCAATCTTCCGATTGGGCAGTAGACCCATAGCACATAGGATTCTATATAAAGTGGTTCTGTGTGTGGCCACCATTAGGGTTCACTTGAGGCACCACAAACCATGTAAAACTGATATGATACACTGGAGGGAAAACTTTTCCAGAGGATTGCATGCAAATCATAGCATCTCAAGATACATATTAAAAGAAGCTGATATATTGATGATAATATATGTGTACGGGGAGGTTGTAGTCACAGGGGTAGGCTTCCTCCTCGGCCTCTCTTTCTCCTGGCTGGTAGTGGGTACATCAGTGTGATCCCCCTTCCTCCTCCTCCTCCAGGGGACGGACTTCTTTGTGAGGCTGGTGCGGCGGAGTAATCCGAGTGTTGCTCGCATTTGGCGGAGGTATCCTTTCCGTGCTCCTCTGTCAGCCCGTCCCCATAGAGACCGCCCGGAGCCGCCGCCGTGCAGTTAAGTAGCGATTTTGTGTCTGTAGGAGCGGAGAGAGGCCCTTTGTTCGGGCTGGAGGGTGGAGGGCCAAGCGGGGCCTGGAGGGAAGGAGGGCTGCCTTCCTGGGCTCACACCTTGGGCTTCTCTTTAGGGAGGAGGAGGAGGAAGGGGGGGTGATGAGGGATCAATATGAACACACGGTGTGTGGCATGTGTCATGGTGTGTTTATGGGAGAGCTGCGATTACACTCCTGACCGGAAGAGCTTGCAATCAGTTGTGTGCTCTACTATACACATGACACTTCCAGATTGGATTGTGACCAGGCTGTCTGTGTGATCCCCTCCTATAGATCTGACGGGGATCTATGCATGTGTTATCCCCTCCTATAGGTATGATATAGATCTGTGGAATAGTGATCCCCTCCTATAGATCTGTGGAATAGTGATCTCCTCCTGTAGATCTGTGGAATAGTGATCTCCTCCTATAGATCTGTAGACGAGTGATCCCCTCCTATAGATCTGTGGATGAGTGACCCCCTCCTATAGATCTGTGGATGAGTGATCCCCTCCTATAGATCTGTGGATGAGTGACCCCCTCCTATAGATCTGTGGATGAGTGATCCCCTCCTATAGATCTGTGGAATAGTGACCCCCTCCTATAGATCTGTGGAATAGTGATCCCCTCCTATAGATCTGTAGAATAGTGACCCCCTCCTATAGATCTGTGGATGAGTGACCCCCTCCTATAGATCTGTGGATGAGTGACCCTCTCCTATAGATCTGTGGATGAGTGACCCCCTCCTATAGATCTGTGGATGAGTGATCCCCTCCTATAGATATGACATAGATCTGTGGAAGAATGATCCCCTCCTATAGATCTGTGGAAAAGTGATCTCCTCCTATAGATATGACATAGATCTGTGGAAGAATGATCCCCTCCTATAGATCTGTGGAAGAGTGATCCCCTCCTATAGATATGACATAGATCTGTGGAAGAATGATCCCCTCCTATAGATCTGTGGAAGAATGATCCCCTCCTATAGATCTGTGGAAGAGTGATCTCCTCCTATAGATCTGTGGAATAGTGATCTCCTCCTATAGATCTGTAGACTAGTGATCCCCTCCTATAGATCTGTGGATGAGTGACCCCCTCCTATAGATCTGTGGATGAGTGACCCCCTCCTATAGATCTGTGGATGAGTGATCCTCTCCTATAGGTCTGTGGATGAGTGATCCCCTCCTATAGATATGACATAGATCTGTGGAAGAATGATCCCCTCCTATAGATCTGTGGAAGAGTGATCTCCTCCTATAGATATGACATAGATCTGTGGAAGAATGATCCCCTCCTATAGATCTGTGGAAGAGTGATCCCCTCCTATAGATATGACATAGATCTGTGGAAGAATGATCCCCTCCTATAGATCTGTGGAAGAGTGATCTCCTCCTATAGATCTGTGGAAGAGTGATCCCCTCCTATAGATCTGTGGATGAGTGATCCCCTCCTATAGGTCTGTGGATGGGTGATCCCCTCCTATAGATATGACATAGATCTGTGGAAGAGTGATCTCCTCCTATAGATTTGTGCAATAGTGATCCCCTCCTATAGATCTGTGGAAGAGTGATCTCCTCCTATAGATCTGTAGATTAGTGATCCCCTCCTATAGATCTGTGGATGAGTGATCCCCTCCTATAGATCTGTGGATGAGTGATCCCCTCCTATAGGTCTGTGGATGGGTGATCCCCTCCTATAGATATGACATAGATCTGTGGAAGAGTGATCCCCTCCTATAGATCTGTGGAAGAGTGATCCCCTCCTATAGATCTGTGGAAGAGTGATCCCCTCCTATAGATATGACATAGATCTGTGGAATAGTGATCCCCTCCTATAGATCTGTGGAAGAGTAATCCCCTCCTATAGATCTGTGGAATAGTGCTCTCCTCCTACAGATCTGTGGAAGCGTGATCTCCTCCTACAGATCTGCGGAAGAGTGATCCCCTCCTATAGATCTGTGGAAGAGTGATCTCCTCCTATAGATCTGACAGGGACCTCACGTGTGTGCTCTCCTCCTATGGATCTGATAGAGATGTGTTATCCCCTGCTATAGATCTCGGGATCTGTGATCTCCTTGTATAGCTCTGAGGGACTTCTGATGTGTGATCCCCTTCTATGAATCTGGCAGTGATGTGTGATCCCCCCTCCTATAGATCTTAGGATTTGTGATCCCCCTCCTATAGGTCTCAGGATGTGTGATCCCCTTGTATAGATCTGAGGGATCTCTGATGTGTGATCCCCTTTTATGTATCTTTAAACGTGTGAGGTGTTGCAGCTTGTGTTCACAAGGACAATAAGAATAGACTTTCCAAAGACTAAAGTCCACTCTGTGCAGGCTGGATCACCTCTGTTTACATACACCATGTTTGTATATGTGCACAGCACAAAGTCAAGGGCATGGGATCCACTACACACAGACTGCAGGGAAGGTACTTGTAGATCATACACTGCCTATATAGTGTGTATCATACATTGATTTGGAGTAGTAGAACTGACAGGTGTCATCTCCCTTCAAGCAAGGGCCAATATTTATTAAGGCCCATTCACACTATAATAATGGGCAGGCCTGCCTGGGTTTGTAATTCAAAGCACTAAGGCCTCATGTACACTGCTGCTGGTAAAAGGACGTTTAGGAGCAGCTGGGCATTTTGTTTCAGCTGCCCCTGAACTCTCCTCTATGTTATGTTATTGGTACATGTACACAGGGTCGATATAGTCGGTGAGCTTAGAAGCATTTTTTGGAACGCAAAAAAATGCATTCAGGCTGGATGTTCAGGAGCATTTGAAATGCCAAATGCTTGTAAACGCGATAAATGCTTCTAAATGCAAACGCGTCAAAATGCCACTAAACGCGGCATGTAAATGCTGCAAAACAGACGTTTTGAAAGTTGGGTACTATCTGTCAAGTTAAATCGTTCAAGAGAGGTTGTAAAAGCGTCCCGTGTACATGAAGCCTTAGGGCCCTGGGGTATTCCACACTGGATTAGTGCAGGTCACTGCTGGGACACATAGAAAACTACTGTATTTTTTTTTCTATGTGCCATGGTCCCAATGCAGCCAGGAAGAGTGGTGAGTGCATTTTAGCACAGTGTATTGGAAAGCACCACTTTTACCGCAGTCCACCGTGCTGCTGATTGGAGCGAAGTGTTGCTTTGTGCCACAGAGTTAACTTTTGCAGAAAAAATGTACAGGTGAACTAACACCATACACCCTTCACACCCACCAACCCTCTGGGCCCCACTGTACTTACCTCCAGTGATGCTGAGCTGTCAGTGTCCTTGCAGTGGTCCGAGGATTTAAAATCCCTGCTCTTCTCTGTGGAGTGCTTCCAGGACAGACCAGAGCGATTCTGATTGGACAGCACCTGCACAGTGAATCACTTTGCTCTGTCCCAGAAGCAATGCATGGAAAAGAGCAGGAATTTCCAATACTCAGATTACAGGAGTGGCTGTGGGGACACTAACCACTTAACATCAACAGGGGTAAGTACAGTGGGGACAGGGGGATGTGAAGGGTGTTCGGTGTTCGCTCATTTGTTACATTTTTTTATTGAGGGGAACTAACTCTTTAAAATAAAGTTTAACCCATTTACCACTGCTGTGTGTGTGTGTGTGTGTGTGTGTATATGTATGTGTGTGTGTGTATATATATAGATATTTATAGAGATATCTCTCTCTCATAAGTCTTTTCCGACACACAAAGTTTGAGAGCAGGATATAAAATTTTCCGACAACAAAATCCGTTGTCGGAAATTCCGATCGTGTGTACACAAATCCTACGGACAAAGTGCCACGCATGCACAGAATAAATAAAGAGATGAAAGCTATTGGCCACTGCCCCGTTTATAGTCCCGACGTACGTGTTTTACGTCACCGCGTTTAGAACGATGGGATTTTCCGACAACTTTGTGTGACCGTGTGTATGCAAGACAAGTTTGAGCCAACATCCGTCTTAAAAAATCCTAGGATTTTGTTGTCGGAATGTCCGAACAAAGTCCGACCGCGTGTACGGGGCATTAACCTGTCTGAGCTGTCACACCAGAAAGCAGGCAGCCAATCATAGACAGTGGAGGTGTTCCCCGCCCCACAGCTGCACCTATGAAAGGGGCGTGATATGCATAGATTGCGGTGCAGGGAATGCCTCATCTGCCAACCATTGGCTGTCAACTGCAGCAGGTTTCTGGTGGGATAGCTCTGGTGGATTCAGACTTGTGTCCGAACCCACCTGTGCTCATCACTACTGGCCAACCACTGCATGTATGTGTTGCTGTGTAGGTCTAGGTCACGCTCCGTCGCGCCCCCAGAAATGTAACCGAGCTGTCACAGGCACATGCTCCTGATCAGCACCTGGTAGGATGGCCTCCTGATGACATCAATACTGCAGCAAGATTGGGAGCTCCTCCTACTGGACTTTAGCTGGGCTGCTCCTGGCATAAAAGGGTTAGAAAAAAAAAATTGTAACCAGTGCACTGAAACACACATCGCACTTGAGCCTCACTGTCCATGAACTGACAGCAGCACGTTTTTGCACATAGTGCTATGGAAACGAGCTCCTAGGGCCCACTCATATTATTTCATTAGGCTGAACTAATCAGCTTGGCCCAACACAGCGGTTGATTTACTAAAGGCAAAAAGTCTGTGCACTTTGCAGTTGCTCCAGAGCTTAGTAAATGGGGCAAGGCTTCACTTTGCAAAGTGCGATTGCTCCAGAGCTTAGTAAATGAGGCAAGGCTTCACTTTGCAAAGAATACCCGATCATGTGCAAGAAACATAAAAAAAACCCTGCATTTTTGCTTGCACATGATTGGATGATGAAAGTCAGCAGAGCTTCTGCTCATTTTACTAAGCTCTGGAGTGCACAGACTTTTTTCCTTTAGTAAATCAACCTTGCAGTCTCCTAGAAGCCAGCAGCATTTTTGCAGAAAAAATGCCTGACGCTTGTAAAAGTGTCTAAAGCTTTTAGGAGCTTTTACAAGCATCAAGCTCTTGGGCATTCATTCATTTCATTGGCCAAAAGAAACAATTTATTCTGCCCATTGAAATTAGTTGGTGCTCAAGCACTAAACGCGCCTAGCAGCTTTTAGTAGCATAAATTTTTTTTTTGCCCAAACTTTACTGCTCCTGGACGCACTGGCACGAAACGCTGCTAAAAGCCTATGGGTGTATGAACACATAGACTAACACGTAGGAGAGTTTAAAAAAAAAAACAAAAAACGCCTGACGCCCCTAGGAGCAGCTGTAAAAAGTCCAGTGTGCATGAGGCCTTACCAGTTAATAGTGAAAACTGGACAAAACTACATTCTAATGCCGCGTACACACGACCGGACTTTACGGCATACTTTGCCCAGCAGACTTTTCGACGGACTTTACAAATGAACGGACTTTCCTACACACGATCAACCAAAGTCCGCCAGATTCGAACGTGATGACGTACGACCAGACTAAAACAAGGAAGTTCATAGCCAGTAGCCAATAGCTGCCCTAGTGTCGGTTTTTGTCCGTCGGACTAGCATACAGACGAGCGGACTTTTCGACCGGACTAGAGTCCGTCGGATAGATTTGAAACATGTTTCAAATCTAAGTCTGTCAAACTTTTGAGAAAACAAAGTCCGCTGGAGCCCACACACGATCAAATTGTCCAACGAAATCCGGTACGCCGGACCAAGTATGCTGTAAAGTCCGATCGTGTGTACACGGCATAGGCTTTATTTAGGACTTGCATTAAATCTGGTCTGCTAACCATCCTATAAATGTGAAGTGATTTAGAAGCCTAGGAAAGGAGGCTTTATTAGACCAGGTAGATCACTCTTGTTGTCTTTAACCACTTGCCGCCTGCCCTATTACAGAATGACAGTGGCAAAGTGGTTTGATATTCCTGATCGGACGTCATATGACGTGATCAGGAATATCGAGCCGCTGCGCGCCTAGGTAAAGAGTCCTCGACGGAGACTCTTTACCACGTGATCAGCCGTGTCCAATCACGGCTGATCACGATGTAAATAGAAAGAGCCGGTGATCGGCATTTCCTCACTCGTGTCTGACAGACGCGAGTAGAGGAGAGCCAATCGGCTCCTCTCCTGACAGGGGGGGTCTGTGCTGATTGTTTATCAGCACAGCCCCCCCCCTCGGATCCCGCCCAGGACCACCAGGGAAGCGATCCACACTGGACCACCAGGTATGCCCCTAGACCACCAGGGAAATGCCACTGTGTGCCCAGGCAGCTGCCAGACAGTGCCCACTTCAATGCCTACCACTGCCAGTGCCACCAAGGATGCCCATCAGTGCCTCATATCAGTGCCGAATATCAGCGCCCATCAGTGCTCAGCAGTGCCGCCTATCAGTGCCCAGCAGTGCCGCCTATCAGAGCCACCCTATCATTGCCCAGCAGTGCCGCCTTTCATTGCCCATCAGTGTCGCCTATCAGTGCCCATCAGTGCCAACCAGTGCCACCCAGTGCCACCCATCAGTGCTGCATATGAGTGCCACCCATCAGTGCTGCCTACCAGTGCCCATCAGTGCCGCATATCAGTGCCCATCGTCAGTGCCCGCTCATTGGTGCCACCTCATCGGTGCCGCCTTATCAGTGCCCATCAGTGAAAGAGAAAACTTATTTACAATTTTTTTTAACAGAAACAAAAGCAAAACTTTTACTTTTTTCAAAATTTTCGGTCTTTTTTTATTTGTTTAGCAAAAAATAAAAACCGCAGAGGTGATCAAATACCACCAAAAGAAAGCTCTATTTGTGGGAACAAAATGATAAAAATTTAGTTTGGGCACAGTGTAGCATGACCGCGCAATTGTCATTCAAACTGCGACAGCGCTGAAAGCTGAAAATTGGTCTGGGCAGGAAGGTGTCTAAGTGCCCTGTATTGAAGTGGTTAAATAATGTTGCACTTTTAAGTGAACTTATCTATGTAGTGAGAGGTCCAACAAAATGAGATCTTGGAGTTGTCCACTGGCTTCTAAGACCCCGTTCACATCTATGAAAACCGCATGCTTTGTTGTACATACCTTTTTATGTGTGGGTCCTCAATGTACCAGAAAAAGGAACATAAACAAGATATACATGTACTTAAATCCCAATAGCTTGTACATGTATATAATCTATCAGGTGCTAAAGGGGTTTGACCACATTAACACAAGAAATTCTGGATGAACCCTCTATACAGGGCTATACAACCTTTCTAGCAAACTGCTATACAAAAACAGTTCACACATTTTGCAATACATGTTTAAACTGGCCAACAGCATCAAAGTAATCCCTCTGTGGCCAGTCCTACTCTGCTCTGCAAATGTAAATGCTACTTCAAACAGTGTGCAGAGGGTTTATAAAGAGAAAGGAGCATGGTGCTTTATTTGTTCCATTGCAATGCTGCACAGATGTGTACTGATGTATGCCTTGTGGGTCATGTGTGTTTTTAGCTATGTGGATGTGTGTTGGAGCATTAGAAATTAATGTTGGCATCTCAAATACACATGCACAACATGTGTACACAATACATGTCAATGCAAATTACATAGGTGTGAACGGGGGCCTAAGGAACTCCAAAACATCTGGCTCTGTTCTCTGCAAATTGCATTCTCTATGATACAAGATGTAAAATAAAGGAGAGCAGGAGAGTCTTGTAATTGTCATAGTGGGATTACAGACCTCGGGACTTCAGAGACCTCAATTCCACAATTCCTGGGAAATGTAAGACACTTCCTCTGCCTCTTCTAAAACTAAAGTATTTATTTTGCATGGAATAACTCTTTTTAATATGCTTTTTCATTAATCAGTGCAAAACTATGTAAGCAAAATCCAGTAAGCCATAACACCCAATCAGAGTTCACTTTACTGAAGCCAGACCAGTAGAAATAAATTCTGATTTAGTGCTATGGACTTTGCTCGTAGCATGGTGTTCTCTGGGCTTTTTTGTTGAATGTGAACGTTTTGCTGAGAAAAATACGTGGGCCGCTATTGCAGACCAGCTTCTGAAAATGCTAGGTTTCTGGTTACTATGGTGACCCTCTGGATTCACTAACCCAGGACAAGAATGTTGATCAGAAAAGGCAGAGTAAAGTCTGAACGTTTTTCTTGGTTAGTGATTCAAAGTTCTAAAAAAAGGGCCATTTTTTTGCAAGCCCCCCAACATTAATGGCTTTAAAAAGCGATTTGTAAACAAACATGACAACCCCCCCCCCCATTTTTTTTTTTTTTTTTACCGAAATCCCATGGTTTTGAGCACCCAGCTATCCTAGGAGGCAGCGATTAAGCATGGTGTTGTCACCCTTGGTGCCCTAGAAGCAGGGACTTGCAAAAAAGTGGACCTTCTGATTGGCATGGAAGGTCCGCTTTAAGTCAGAGGGTCAGCCAGGCAACTAGCATTTAAAGAACATGAAGGCAGTGTGGCAGCATGTTTCTCCAGGAAAGGGTTCCATTAATTCTTTTAAACCTGTGTAAAAAAGCACAGATGTGCAGTAAGACATAGTAAGCATTCAGAAATCAGTGTTCAATAGTCTGCACACTGTTGAATCCTGAATGGTTAATATGGACTATAGCAAAGTATTGTTTATATCCTAATTTTTCTCCTGATGTTATTTACCGTTCTGGTGCCTTGTTGTGTGTACAGAAAAGGGTTTCTGGAAGGAGAAAGTGTCCATACTGTCAGATTCTGAAGTGGAGATAGTTCTTATTTTATTAAAATCTAACTTTGATAGCTGAAAGTATCATACTGTAAGAGTAAAAATGTATCGTATAGTCTTGGAAGTGAAAGATACTTGCAATGTACATAATCTAATCATTAACCCCTCCCCCGGGGACACAGTCTTTTTGTCATGCATGTGACTATAAACTTGCAGTAAAGTGACGACAGCCCATAGACAGTTACAAGCCTGAGCCTTGACATGCAATCCCTTTTATTACAGGGAAAGTCATCATGTGACTTTGGGCATTTGAATGAATAGGGTAACCATTGTCTATGAACAAAGCTGTCACTGTGTTGAAAACGCTGTTTTTGATGAAGATAGTTTAGTTATTTCTTTTATGCTGAGAACAGGGGAATAGCTTTTACACAGCGCTTCTTACTGATTATTGATAACTGCATCACAAAGCAAAACACATGCATTAACCCTGCAGTTAAAAAATCCGTCCCCGGAGTGTACACTGATTTTGGGTCTGTGACTCTAAATAGGTCCGCTTCACTGCTAGTATGTAGACCTCGAGTCAGGGAATGGCAGCGTTCATCAGAGTCTTCTCACCCAGGGGTGTTTCTTTGGAACGTGTTTGTATGTATATGTCTACTCAGTCGTATTCCAACACTTGTCCAGCATGTTATATGCTTGAGAGCCGTTCCCATAGAATTTTCTTGGCAAATTTTTTATGAGGTTGGTCGCCAGCTCTTTTCTCCAGCTTCCCCGATTGCCTTGGCTTGGCACCAGAATACGGAATGTGATAACACATATGCATAGCCAGATTTGTACACACATACTAAGGCCAATTTAGAGTAAACGTCATGATAGAAGCACTGGGACTGCCATTGCTGCTGTGTGATCTGAAACTGCTGTTGACTGGAGGTTATCCCCAGCCCCGTCTTCCGTACTTTGAGTGACTGACCTGGAATAAGAGCGCGGATCAGAAAAGTTAGAGGTCTTTATCTTCACACGTGTACCCAGTCAGTGGCTCTGTTGACGCCAGAGAAACAACATGATGGCCATAAAAATGCTATTTGCATGGCTGTCTCAAGGTTTTCTTCCTTTTAAAGGCAAAGTTCACCTTTTTTTTTCTAAATTCCAGCTCCCCTATGCACCAGTATAGCATTCATGTACTTTTTTTGCAAAAATATCAAAGCTTTTTATAAAATCTACAGACACGTACCTTGCTGTCCTCCATCCATGATTCCAAACGTATCTATAGCTTCTGTCTTACGTCCTTACAGACTGTAGGTCATGACACAGGAAGGAGTTGACCAGCTGACCTCATTAGCACACACCCTGCATCATCCACCCACCCACTCCCAGCTGCTCGTTTTTTTAAATTAAATGCAATCAATGATCACCCTTCTCACTAAATACACAGATTGCAGAATGTATGGCCATCTTTATACAAGTACATAGAAGGGAGTGGACAGAAAACACTCAGCTGTCAAGGCCTGTTCATATCTCTGCATAGCCGGAACTCGCATTCCCACATGCGTTTTTTTTTAGTCAGGTGGGGAGGTGTTTTTTGAGAATTTTCACTAATCACACATAGGGAAGCCGATCCACCTGAATGTGCTGCCCTACACACAGCAATCTCCCCAAAGAAGCTTCAAGACTTTTTTTTTTTTTTAGAGTGGAGCTTGGTGCGTTTTTTACTGCAGCGCATTTCTGAAATGGAAGGAAAACGCACAGATGTGAATGGAGCCTCATTGTTCTTGTGTTATCGCACCAATTTCACTTTCAGGCCCCATTCGCATCTAGCATGGTCGGAGCGCACATTTTGTGTCTCGTTTTTCCTGTGACATACATAGGGCAGCCTGCTGATTTAAATGGGCTGTGCTATATGTGGCTTATGGGACATGTTAGCTTTTTATGGGTTGCGTGTTTTTTACTGTGCGTAATTTTTTTTTTTTACTGTGCAGGATTTGCCACTCGTTTTTTCACATGGCAAAATGTGTGTTTGCTTCCGTGTTTGGTGTGCCGTTACCAATTAATGGCACTGAAAGCGCAACTAGTAATTTTAGGTGTATAAAGGTGGCCATACACTATACAATCTGATTTTGGTAATCAGAGGTGGCCATACACTATACAATCACACATTTTGGCATGTGAAAAAAAACGAATGGCAAATGCGGCAAAATGCACAGTAAAAAACACGCAACCCACAAAAAGCCAACATGTCCCATAAGCCACATATAGCACAGCCCATTTAAATCAACAGGCTGCCCTATGCGTGTCACAGGAAAAACGAGCCACAAAACATTCACTCCCACTATACTAGATGAGAATGGGGCCTGAAAGTAAATTTAATGCGATAACACAAGAACAATGAGGCTCCATTCACATCTGTGCGTTTCCTTGCATTTCAGAAATGTGCTGAACCAAAAATTGCAGTAAAAAATGCACAAAGCTCCGCTCTAAAAAAAAAAAAAAAAAAAAAAAAAAAAAAAGTCCTGAAGCTTCTTGAGGCGATTGCGGTGTGTAGGGCAGCACATTCAGGTGGATGGGCTGCCCTATGTGTTCTATGAGTGAAAATGCTCCAAAACGCCTCCCCACCTCGCTAAAGGAAAAAAAAAGCATGTGGGAATGCGAGTTCCCGCTATGCAGAGATGTGAACGGGGCTTGACAGCTGAGTGTTTTCTGTCCACTCCCTTCTATGTACTTGTATAAAGATGGCCATACACTATGCAATCTGATTTGTATTTAGTGAGAAGGGTGACTAAAAAAAAATGCAGATAGCCAGGCAGCTAGCACTTTAAGAAAGAGGTAATCGGTGGAAGTCTAAGTACTTCTTCATGACAGTTACCAGTCAGGATAGAAATATGAGCGGTGACACTGCTGATCTGTTTTTGAAGGAGCGGGTTCAATGTCTGTCATCCTCATGCTTGCTTTACTACTCAGCAATTCAAAGAACTGGAACAAGTATTATAAAGACACTCTGCAGGGCAAAGTGATAGTGTCTGTGAGCCCCCCCATACCTGTGCTTCTATGCTGCTTCTTCCATAGCCAAACAACCAATTGCTATACCCAAGCACACTTGACCAAGGAAATGCCATTACTGGCCCCCCAGGTGTCTAATGCCAGTGATTTCAGTGTCGCCTCTGAGGAGGAAGGAGTGGTAAGGTGGGTATAAGGGGCTTGGGGACATCTTTACGCTCTCCATACACGAAGTGAATTTTGGCTTTTTTACTGGCCAAAATCCACTCAGTGGGTGGCCCTCTTGGCTGCCCAACATCCCTCCATTGAAAAGGAGCTTTCCTTGACATTATCTTTCAAATTTGCTTTTGGATGGCCAATGATCTGGCTGAACCCCCAGATGTGAATAGTCCTTGATGATCGGCAGTTGTAGTAAGCAACCAAAGAATTAGAACCATGGTGGTAGTCAGTATAAAAAGTGTCAGAAAAGGGCAATTTCTGTGTAGATTTCAATTTTGTGGTCACTCAGAAATGGGGCGTGGATTGCCGTGAAACCTTCAAATATGTGTTTTCAGTTGGAAGCTGATGGAAGGCATCTAAAAATGTCACCAATCACCATGTGTATGGCAGACAACCAGGGCTCCTGTACTTTCTGGGTCCTCTGTACATTAAGCCCAAGTGCCATTTGTACAGATTTTGTACATTTTGAAGATCCTGGACATATACTGTGTGTTTGTTTTCCTGGAAGTCTGTGTACAATTGGAACATCTATTTCTTCTGTGTTTTGACTGTCAGCAATGAAAAGCTCCATTGCTGCCAAATGTCAAGCTGCTGGAATTAGTGAATTTGAATGTAATTTGTAGCTCTGCTTATAGATGTAAGATAAGTAAAACAAATGTACAGCAAGAGAGAAAACAGAAAAAAAAATCATAAATAATAATATTGAAGAAGCCAGCGCTTTCCTTTGGGATTATGCCAGCTCTGTGGGGTATTTGAAAGAGAAATTGGTACTCTTCTCATATTCCCAGTAGTGAGAGTCCCGTGAGGCAACTGTGAAGTCTTTCTCTGGAGAATCCCTGCTTTAACGCTGAAAACACAATTGCAGGCCTCTCTCTGCCTTGCTTGCTTAAACTTCAAAAGCCGCTTTTGTTTGGATAAGAATGAGAAAGGCCCTGGAGCTGGTATTTGTGCTTTTTTTTTTTTTTTTTCTTCTCTCTCTCCCCATCTCTCTCTCTTCATCACATGTCACAGTGTATCTTAACATTAGTAAAACCAACTGGTTTGATTTTTTTTTCTAGTAAATAGTGTGAATAACTCATTTTATACTAATCTTCAGGGAATTAAAATAAATGGCTTTAATCCTACCCAGCAGAACAACACAGGGTATGCAGGTTTAATGGTTTTCACTGTTTAATATACAAATAACAAAACAACAATTGTGCTATTCCTATGCGTTTTCTTCGATTTTAGGCTGATGAGTATTTTATACTGATATCCTATAATAAAAGTTTACATTTAGATGTCTTGGAACAGACCGTGTTATGTTGCATTAATTTAAAGAGAAACTTCAGCCGGGTCTGCAAACAGTAATGCAGGGTACCCAGCAGGCTGAACGAAAAAATAAGTACAAATCACCATATTAACACATTGGGCGATCTCCCGCTGAGCTGTTGTGTTCTGACATGGGGATGCGCAGCGGCTCTCCACCCAAAAGGGGAAGCTCCACTTGTCTGCCTTCTACCCCCCCGCTACATTTTGGCCCCCTCTTGGGGGGGGGGGGGTACCTGATTTTGACAGGTACCCGCTCCCACTTCCAGCTCAGTTTGCTGCGGCTTTCTGAGCCAGAAGATCAACCCCCCTCCTTCCCCCTGCAGCCTTCTGGGACACTTCACAGGTCCCAGAAGACTGCAGCCCATTCATAGAGCGCCGTAGGAAACTGGCTGTGAAGCTGCACGGCTTCACTATTGGTTTCCCTTAGTCAAGATGGCACCACCAGCACCCGATAGCCGATTAAAGGATCGGTTCGGGTGAGGACACTGCTGGATGCCTGGACAGGTAAGTGCCTTAATATTAAAAGTCAGCAGCTACAGTATTTGTAGCTGATGACTTTTATTTATTTTTATTTTTTTGGGGGGGGGGAGACTGGAGCTCCTCCTTAAGTCAGCAGCTACAAGCACTGGAGCTGCTGACTTTTACAAAACAGGCACTTACCAGTCCATGGGGTCCAGCGCTGTTTTCGTACAAGCCTGATATGCTCGCCTCTGTCTTTGGTTCTGTGCTATCATCTTGGATTTGGGAGTTGGCTGTGAATTCCTGAGTCACAGCTGGCACCCCACTGTGCATGCATGAGATGCACAGATTGGAAGAGACTGTCCCCAAGCCACCTGGGATGTGTGGTCTATCCCAGTAGGCTGTTGAAGGGAGAGGAAGGCGAACCAGCAGATGTCATCCTCACCTAGGCAAAGAATAAGGAAGTAGATGCAAGTACCTTATGGAAAAAAAACTTGTTACTCAAAAAACAAAACAAAAAAAAAAATGCTTTCCAAATAGGGTAAAGGGAGCAGGGGACTCAAAATATGCAATCTACAAAAGGAGGGTAAAGCCTCATACACACGATCTGATTTTCTGCAGACAAAGCGTTAGACTTTTGTCCAAAGGTTGTTGGCCAGCAACTTGTCTTGCATACAAATGGCACACAATTGTCGGCCAACAAACACGAACATAGTGACGTACTACGTGGTTTTTCAGCTCTTTAGCGCTACCTTTTGGGCACCTTCTGCTAATGTTGTGTTTGGTGAGCATTGATTCCAAGCGTGCGTGTTTGTACTTTGGACTTTTGTCTGACGGACTTGTGTACACACAATAGGAAAGTCTGACAACAGACCGTTGTTCACGGAAAATTTTAAAGCCTGCCATCCAACATTTGTCCGCAGAAAATCCGACATTAATTGTCCGATGGAGCATACAAATGGTAGGATTTTCCGCCAACAGTCTGTCAACACACAATTCCCGTTGGAAAAGCCGATCGTGTGTACGAGGCTTTAGGCTGCAGTCACACTATAGTATTTCATGAATGCACATGTTTACAAAACATGTAAAAAACGCACTTTGCGATTGTGCTGCCGTTCATTGTTAATGGGACAAAATGCGGCAAGCACATGTGTTTTTTCCTTTGCGTGAAGAAATTGTGCAAAGCTTGAGCCTTAAAAAGGTGCATGAGCTATTTTGCTGTGTTTGTCACACGTAGGACAGCCCATTGAATTGAACAGGCTGCCCTAAGTGCAAAACACTTCAATGCGCAAAAGGACACGTATATATGCACAATGCCTGGGGTCAAGCATCATCTCGTGACTGAAGTGTTGTTCATATTGTGATTTTTTTTTTTTTTTCTTTCTAAAGCATTGAGTTTTCAAAGCTAAATAAAATGTACATACACAGGCACATAGAAAATATAATAAGAATATAAGGACGAAAGGCAAGTACAACAGACCCCCATCAGCATTCACATATGGTCATTTTTTAACTGTGAAATGCAGATCCTAAGGTTTACAGCTTGCAGAGAATAGGTTTTTATAGAAAAGTCCTTTACACTGTTTCAACATATTTCTTTGTTGTTACTTTAATTTCCTTTTTAACCTTTGGCACTTGTCCTTAGGACATAAAAGGATTTCCCTCATCTTGTAAGCAATAGGCTTTTGTATATTAACATATTCATATTTTAAGGAGATTTCGACCTCCAAGACCCTTGTACCTTAGGCTAGTCTGTGCTTATTCACTTTACTAGATCAGCATGATCAAATAAGTGGATTAAAGAGGATTTGGTGACAGTAAGGGTTTCAGTACACTGCAGATTCTTCCCTTGCCAGTTCAGTCTTCAGCGACAGTTGATATAGCCAGGTTTATCACCATGTATAAAGTGTGTTTCATTGGGGACAAACTCAATGACATATTTAAATAACAGTGTAAGTTGTGGCCCATACTTATTTAAAGGAAACAAGGAGGTTAATAATGGCAGTCTGAATTTTATAATTATTACAGATGTCCTTTAAATGTATGCTCCAGATTTGAAAATAAAAGCTAGACTCTGGGAAAAATACTACTTGTTTACATGTATGGAATGGTAAAAGCACTTTTACTTACCTGATCATCCCTAAGCTAACAGTGCTCCCTCACACTTTGACAGTAGACCCTCCCTCAGCGTCCTAACATCCAGTGCAAGAATTTGGTCCCTGCATTGGTCTTGATGTTGTTAGGGGCATCCGAATGCCAGAGTGCACGGGTGAAGAGGCTGTGGGGGCTGGTCCGGTAGTGGAGGATCAGGAATGTAAAACTGCTTTACCCAGTCCACTAGATCTAAACTTGCAGTTAAAGTGGAAGTAAACCCTCCTATCGTTTTCAGCCAAGGAAGCTGCCATCTTGACCTCTGTTTAATCTACAATTGCCATGATGCTGCACATGTGATCAGTTATGACACCAGCCATTGGATGGTTTGACAGTTTGGTTGAGAGCCCAACCAATGGGAGTGCTACGTTTCCGGCATGTCCCGGAAATGTAACGCTTTTTGAAACTGTTAAATGGAAGGGGTTTACTTCCGCTTTAACCCCTGTGATGCAGGCACAAAACCACTGCAAGGGAAGACTTTAACTTTTCCCAGTGTTGCGCTTTAATCCTTGAAATGCATACAGGATACAGCCCACCTGCTCACAGCCTTAGGCATGGATAAAAAAACACTGGTTCTCAAAGGGATACTACTTCCTGTTAAAACTTGGTATAATAATTATAAAGTTTACATATGAGGGCACCACAAGTGCACATTTTCCTTATTTCAGTGATCAGGGCATTGGTGGGCAGCTTAATGCATCTGTAACCAAACCGTGATAACATTATGGTCAGACTACATACAGAATGGTATAATGCATGCTAATTACACTTCTATTGTACATATAGACATATTTTACATCTATATTATCTGCCAACTTTGGGGTCGATTTACTAAAAATGGAGAGTGCAAAATCTGGTGCAGCTCCTCTGTTGTATAAAGATGTAAAGTATTGTGTGTCCATTTTTCTAAAGGTATAATCCTAAATACCTTTTTGCACAGCTCTGCTGTGCAGTTACTCCCCCCGATCTAAGGAGAGCAGCGGGAGGGGCTGAGATTCCCCTCTGACATCAGCTGGCCAGCAGAGGGAGATCATGTGATTGCACAGTGGAGATGTGCAAGAAGGTATTTAGGATTATAATTTTAGAAAAACTGACACACAATACTTTATATATTCATACGACAGAGGGGATGCCAGTTATTTGTAAATACTATAATTACTTTATAGCCGCAGGGAATAGCGACAAGAGGAGAGGGGTGGGAAGAAGATTGGCTCTCACATGATCTGAAATGACAGGCAGCGAGGGAGGAGAGAGACTGAGCACACAATGGGATGATGGAGGGATATAAACTGACCACGGTATCATGGATCAGCAGCCATGGTTTCTGTGGTCAGTACACCTAGGGGTACACAGGGATAGGCAGGATCAACCAGGTATTTTACAACATAGAATGGGACAAATGACACTGCAGAAGTGCTGTGGTTTTTATCATGCTTTAAAAGAAACAACAGCTCTCTTTTTTTTTTTTTTTTTTTTTTTAGGGTTACGACAGCGTTAATTGAACAAGCTGAAGTTAGAAGCTGATTGGCTACCATGTACAGCTGTACCAGATTTTACAATTTTAGTAAATCAACCCCTTTATGTTCTTATTGTATATCTGTTATTGTTTTAGTTAACCTTCAGAATATTTATATACTGCTACCTGAATGTCAGCATTAGCAATATATGCATGTCATTGAAATGGCATTTTATCATTTTCATATAAAAAATAAGTGTAAGACAGTGGTGGACAATTTATGGGATAGCTGATATAAGCCTACACTCACCAAGGAGTAGATGTCAGTTTATAATAAAGTGGAGAGACTTTGCTGTATGTAGTAAGCTCCTTATAATTACCTCTAAATACATTCATGGTAGGCTTCTCGTCATTTCTCTCATAAAGAAATCCTGATGAATGACAGTGTCAGATTAAGATGCTTTTCGCATACGGTCACATTCAAAGCTACCTTGAAATCTGATTGGTAGTAAGATTCACACAATAAGGGGTAGCTGAACAGCACAGGTTTCAGGAGCCCCACTGTCATGCTGCATGTGAAAGTTGTCTGCAGAAGAATATTTATCTATAATGGGGTTGATGTACTACAACTCGAGAGTGCAAAATCTGGTACAGCTGTATATGGTAGCCATTCAGCTTAACTTCAGCTTATTCAATTAAGCTTTGACAACAATACTGAAAGCTGATTTCTATGCAGACCTGCACCAGATTTGCACTCTCCAGTTTTAGTAAATTACCCCCGTGACTGGGCTTTTGAAATAGTTCACCTCAACTGATTGAACTTGTTCCATTGAAGTTTTTTTTTCGGCCAATAATGATCTTGGCTGTGTCCATCTACCACATTTCAGGAAGGTGGACTAGTACTTTTATCCATACAATGATAGTCATTATGTACCCATATTTGCCGTTAAAGAGACCTACCACCGGATTTGCAAAATTACAGGTAAAAGCACCAAAAAAAAATCAAGTATTATACATGAGTCTCTTTCCATAAATCATTTTTATTCACTTAGGGTCCTTTCACATGGGTTTGTCAGTGTACGGACTCCGCTTTGCTCAGCAGGGATCGATCCGCTGAGCAGGAGGAGGACAGGTCTGTCTCTGCTCACTGTGAAGATACAGACTTATCAGAGCCCCGCTGTCCTCTATGGAGATCGTATGAAAACGGACCGCCTGTCTATTTTCATCTGATCTTATCCGATTCTCCAGACGGATGGAAAATAGGGTTTCCATCCGTCTGGATTTCACGGACAGGATCGGATACCAGCAGATGTCAGTGGACATGTCACTGCTGACATCCACCGATCCATAGAGGTGCATGGAGCGTCCAATCAGGTCTGCCTGAAAAACTGACAGGCGGACCTGATCGGAGCACCCGTGTGAAATGGACCTTACAGTGTGCCATTGAACTTGCTAGAAAATTTGGCAAGCCAGCTCCCCAGTCCAGCCCCCTTCCTCCTTGTATGTCATAGTCCTCTGCTTTTCTGGGAATGTCTAATTACTGTCTGTGCTGGCCCAGCTTCTGCATCCCTTTAACCCCCTACATGATTATTTTTTTTTATGCAGCAGTCTTTGGAGGAGTGAAGGGGAATACTATAGGATGTCACTTGAGTGACAGCTTGTAGTCTGCTGACATCACATCCAAGATGGCGACACCCAGTAGAAATCTCAGGACTTTTGCATTTCTACACAATTGAGGCTTTTCCAGGAAAAAACAATCATGTATAAAAAAAATGCATATATAAACTAATGGAAATATTTGTGTTAAAATGAATGCTCTGCCAACAGTTCTTAGAAAAATGTTTTATCTAGACACGCTATTAGCAGAAAATGAATGTATCCGTTTGCAATTGTGTGCAAATACCTCTTGGCCGCAAAGGGTTAAGAAGGAAAATAATGACTTCAGTCCACAAAATAGAGTACATAGCACAGCTATTTCTAAGAATAAAATGCATTATACAAAAGGTTTCTTGCCTTCACAGGGAGATAACCTTTATTGTTAGCAGTGTAATGTAGAAGCAAAAATATACATTACCTGACATTAAAGATAGAACCCTGGGGACTTAAATTGTATAATAAAAAGGTACCGTAGGAATGTTTTATTACAAGAAAAAAATCTTAGCTGTAGGAAAGGTTTAAGACTTATTTGGAAGTCTGTTTAAATTGCCTGATAACTGTAAGTAATGAGAACAATAATCACTGCTAGAGAAAGGTCTATTTTTTTTCCTTTTCAGTCAAGTGCAAGTAGATGAGAACTGAAGAATAACTGTTAAGACTTTAATTTACTTTAGACTAGTGACTCATAGTAGGTACACATATGAGAACAGCGGCATTTGTGCGTTTCTTAAATAATATTTGTGCTAATCTCTCATTTTACCTTCTAAAGGTAAATCAAGGCTTTGTGGAACCCTAGGGAGCCCTATAGAGCTTTCTAGTGTTTCTTAGCAGTGGGGGTATTGGTGGATTGATCTCCTGTCTATCAAAGTAGACTGGTTCGGACCAAAAAAATGGTCCTGCAGGACTTTGGTCCGAATTCGATGCAAATTCAGCCATACAATTCTTATAGGTGAATTTGCATCGCACAGACATCGCATGTGATTTGCACTGCAGTATGGTGCGAATCACATGCGATATTGCACAGCGCACCAGTGTGAACCGGGACTAAAGAAGCACTGCATTGACGACCAATGAAAAGAGCCAATTCTCCACTGACCATTGCATTTCTTTTCTAGCCATTATTAATTATAATTTGATTATTACTATTATTTAAAATAATTGTGTACTATAATTCAGAGTTATGTAAAAAATGATCTGCTCTTGACGTCACAACCACTAAATACGCCACATTCTTATTTAATTGAAAGTGATTGTAAACTATCATATTGTAAAACAATCCAGTTTAAAATAGAAATGAAAGGCAAAAACATTTTTGTATAGATATAAAAAAACATTATGAATACATTTATTTCCCTTGTGATCACATTCCCTCTGTTCTCAGCTGCATAAGAGCTGGGGGGAGGAGAAGTAGCAGCCCACTGAGCTTCGCAGTGATTGGCTGTGCACCGAGGGCATGTCAGGACAAGTATTATCATTGGAGGACAGTACACCAAGTTCCCAGCATAACTAGAGAATTGGCCAGACTGCTTAGTGTGGTCAGTTTTTAATAAAAAAAGCAAGAGGACTAGCAGGAACACCATGGATTTCATACAAAGCAAGCAATACAAAGAGAGCAGGATACTTTCTCATACAAGTACATGGTACAGCAGGAATATGAAGTGTTGGGGTAAGAAAGGCTTTAATTTTATAACTCACTTTTTACGCTAATGTACCATGAGCTGAATGTACTGTAAGAATTTATAAAAAAATATATTACAAAAGGGTTGGTAGGGATGTTAATCACTGTTTTGGAAATTATGAAAATGTTAATTATTTTGGAAGTACAATATTTAACCCATACTAGTCCTGACTATTGAACTCTAGGCACAAAGCAAAATACACAGAGGTTGATATACTAAAACTGGAGTGTGTAAAATCTAGTGCAGCTCTGCATGGTAGCCAATCAGATTCTAACTTCAGTTTGTTCAGCAAAAAAAAAAATCTAGAAGCTGATTGATTTCTATGCAGAGCTGCACCAGATTTTACATTCTTCAGTAAATCAACCCCATAGTGCTGTATCCACTGAAGAATGTTTAATGCTATTCGCCTCATGCTTTGTTCATTGGATTATCGATCACATTTTTTCTACTGCTGATTTGTTGACCAGTGAGCAGGCAGGTGACACACAAAGCTGTAGAACTGAAACAGAAAATAATAGTGTCATCTTCCTCCCCTTTACCTTAAAGGTGTGAAAATCACAGGACCAGCTGACCAGAGTAAAACATATTTGAAGTAAAACAGTTCACGTGTGATAAGTTCCACAATCCAACAACAGCAATCAGTTATGAAAATATCACAAATGTGTGAGTCCCAGCTACAAAGATAAGTGAACTGTGTCCGCCTGCCTGTTAGGAGCAAGCTAACTGGTAGCCCATTCCTTTTAGTGATTTCTGGCTTCATAAAAAAAAGAGACTGTTTGACCCTAGGCAGACTTCAGCAGCCTAAATAAGGATAACTCTGCATCTAATGTTTAGAGACTTGTTAAAGGGGGGGGGGCATTTAAGGCTTCATTCACACATCTTCTTTTGGCTGTTCATAGGGATGCCACCTCATCCCTTTAAACCTGAACACATATTAATTACACAGGTTCTGAAGCTAAGTTAATGCATATAAGGCACCAAGTGAGTTTAATTACCACCTTAATCAGCCACAGAACCCGTGTAATTAATATGTGTTCTAGTGACGGCTGGTGCTAAACCGGCACTCAGCCCTCTGCGCCCCCTCCGCACTCAGCCCTCTGCGCCCCCTCCGCACTCAGCCCTCTGCGCCCCCTCCGCACTCAGCCCTCTGCGCCCCCTCCGCACTCAGCCCTCTGCGCCCCCTCCGCCCTCTGCGCCCCCTCCGCACTCAGCCCTTCACGGTCCCCCCGCACTCAGCCCGCAGCAGTCCTCCCGCACTCAGCCCTCCACCCTCCATGCCCCCCCCCCCGCACTCAGCCCTACACGGTCCCCCCCGCACTCAGCCCCCTACCCTCCACAGTCCCCCCGCACACAGCCCCCCATGGTCCCCCCCACACTGAGCCCTCCATGGTCCCCCCCACACTGAGCCCTCCATGGTCCCCCCCGCACTGAGCCCTCCACGGCCCTCCCCTCACTGAGCCCTCCACGGCCCTCCCCTCACTGAGCCCTCCACGGCCCTCCCCTCACTGAGCCCTCCACGGCCCTCCCCTCACTGAGCCCTCCACGGTCCCCCCCTCACTGAGCCCTCCATTCTCCCCCCCGCACTGAGCCCTCCATTCTCCCCCCCGCACTGAGCCCTCCACTCTCCCCCCCGCACTGAGCCCTCCACTCTCCCCCCCGCACTGAGCCCTCCACTCTCCCCCCCGCACTGAGCCCTCCATTCTCCCCCCCTGCACTGAGCCCTCCATTCTCCCCCCCGCACTGAGCCCTCCACTCTCCCCCCCGCACTGAGCCCTCCACTCCCCCCCCCCGCACTGAGCCCTCCACTCTCCCCCCCGCACTCCGCCCTCCACTCTCCCCCCCGCACTGAGCCCTCCACTCCCCCCCCCCGCACTGAGCCCTCCACTCTCCCCCCCGCACTCCGCCCTCCACGGTCCCCCCCGCACTCAGCCTCTCCGCAACTTCCTTGGCTTATCCTCCCGGCCAACCTGATCCACCTCCTGTCCTGATTGGCCGGGAGGAGAAGCCGGAAGACTATAGCGGCTATTAATTCGCTAGTGTCACAAGCGAGCCCAACCTTTTTCAAGCCAATTAGAGCATCAGGCTCTAATCATGTGCCTTGAAAAAAAAAAAAACCTCATAGAAACCTATGAGTCCAGATCTCCGCATGCAATCTAGGGGAGTGGCGCCCCTGCACCTCTTATGGACAGAGAAGACAAGGCCATTATTCCTGTACAAATCAATGACAGGCAGGGGTGTTCACGTGTAATTGCACATTGAGTGGTTACATGACATTAGGGACTGATGAGTGGCCCTAGATGCAAACTAGCTGCGTCCAGGGCCACTCATCTGTCCCTAATTGCATGTAACTGCTTGATGTTCGATTACATGTGAACGTCGGCACCCACCTGTCATTGATTTCTACAGGCTGAATGGCTGATTGAAAACACCTGTGATCTCAGCAGCAGTTGTACACTCAGCCTCGGTTCACACTGGGACGACCTGTCAGGCGACCTAGTTGCCTGACAAGTAGCGTCCCGTTCTGTGCAATGGAACCGTTCTAATCGTTGCTCCGACTTAGAAAAGGTTCCTGTACGACTTTGGGGGCGACTTGCATTGACTTCTATACAGAAGTCGTTTTGTAAGTCACCGCTGAGTCGTGTCCTGGGTCGCCTGAGGCAGTTGCGCTGTAAGTCGTGCTGCCTCAGTGTGTACCGACCCTCATTCTTGACGGTGTACAGCCCAAAGCAGCCAGGTAAATCTGGCTGAGGCCTAAATCTGAACTCCAGGCAGATATAAAATACTAAATGAATGAAGCAGTATTCAACAATACATCATTACATTTAATTTTTTTAATGCAAGCAGTGTAATACCTGAATTCTACTTTACATCAGCCTCTTGTAATCCCTGCTTAGCAGAGTTAAGTCTGGGGAGAGGAGGAGGCGGCACAAGCAGGTCAGTTGTGCTGCAGTGCTTATGTGCTAACGAGACATGCTGATAGGAGGAGAGAGCAAAGTGACTAGAAGATGGACTAATTAGTCTACTGCATTCTTTTCTAAAAGGTTGGATCCTGTCCATGCATTGCAGTTTAGGGCATTTTTTTGTTTACGGAAAAACATATTCAAGTGAACTACCAAGTCAATTGCAGCACAAGTGCCTAGGTGTGAAGGGGACAGAAAAGGCATGGGTGTCTTTATTGCATGTACACTACAGCTGTACGTTACATGAGGAAGGACCTATTGGTTCAGGTTCCTTTTCAGTGAGAGATCTGACTATGTAAACCCAGAAAAATAAATTGAGCTAAATAGCTGCATTATTCTATTGCAATTCATGCATGCATAGAGTGTGAGCGATTATCTCAGATCATCATCAAACAGTGGGACATTGATGAGACAATTTGGAAAAAAACTAGTAATTTCCTATTCATCTTGTGATCAAACAGCTGTAAGCTTGTACTTCTTTCAGTTTTGTGGAACTTGTCCAATATTTACTGTCCAACGGATGCTTTTATATAAAGCTGACCCTACGTGTTATGGTTTCTGACGTGTTGTTTGGACACAGTGCATGTGTTAGTCTGCTTCCGTTTAATAAAAAATAATTCCACATCATTACGTTACAGTTTTGCACAGCCACTTTTATTTCTTAGGATTTACCTTTATCTACAAACATGGATTTCGAAGTGTGTGGAATGTACAGTCTGACTGTAATGTAACAAGGTTTAGCATTTTTTTTTTGTATAAACCAGTTATGTCCATGAGCATATAAATAACACAAATTATATGTATTTTTTATTTAATCACTTCAGCCCACGGAAGAATTTACCCCCTTCCAGACCAGGCCATTTTTTGCCATACAGCACTGCATCACTTTAACTGACAATTGTGCGGTCGTGCGACGCTGTACCCAAACAAAATTTGCATCCTTTTTATTTTCCCACAAAAAGAGCTTTTGTTTGGTGGTATTTGATCACCTCTGCGGTTTTTATTTTTCGCGCTATAAACAAAAGAAGAGCAACAATTTTGAAAAAGAACGCTCTTTTTTACTTTTTGCTATAATATCCCAATTTAAAAGAAAAAAAAAACAAAAAAAAAAAAACTATTTCCTCAGTTTAGGCCGATATGTATTCTTCTACATATTTTTGGTTAAAAAAATTTGCAATAAGCGTATATTGATTGGTTTGCGCAAAAGTTATAGCGTCTACAAAATAGGGGATAGATTAATGGCATTTTTATTATTTTTTTTTTTTTTTTACTAGTAATGGCGGCAATCTGCGATTTTTAGTGGTACTGCGATATTGCGGCGGACAAATCAGACACTTTTGACACATTTTTGGGACCAGTGACATTTATACAGCAATCAGTGCTATAAAAATGCACCGATTACTGTATAAATGTCATTGGCAGGGAAGGGGATAACACTAGGGGGCGATCAAGGGGTTAACAGTGTTCCCTAGGCGTGTTCTAACTGTGGGGGGGGGGGTGGGAATGACTAGGGGAGGAGAGAGATCGGTTTTCATACTTAGTATGAACACACGATCGGTCTCCTCTCTCCTGACAGAGCCGGGATTTGTGTGTTTACACACATAGATCCAAGTTCTCGCTCTGTCAGGAGCAAACGTGGGTGCCCGGCGGCGCACGACTCTTACAGCGTCTTAAAGAGCCGACGTACAGCTACAACGGCTTGCCCAGGGAAGCCATCCTTCCGCAGTAAGACTGCGGCGGCTGGTCGGTAACCGGTTAAATACTAAACACATGCTGCTTAACTTACATTGTCCCTTATATTTCTATATTTAGATGATGGCACTGTAATTATTTTAATAAAAAAATAAAAACTCGAAGTACCTTTTTCCTAATTGATATACAGCTGTCACATGCCCCAGATCTTTCCTAGCCTGTCTGCAGGGAAACATAAGCAGGAGGAGATTCCAGTCCTCTGCTGCTGGTCACATGTTCAAAATAAAAAAAAATAGCCTTTGGAATACAGAGTAAAAATAAATAATAATAAACTGTTTTAAATTGTCATACAAATATATATTTGAATATAAATCTTTATTATTTTGTGGAAATAACTTGGTGTGGGTGGATTTCTGCCAGTCACAGGCGGTGTCACGCCCCTCTAGCCTGGGTCTTCGAATAAGAGGGAGGTGAAGCCTTCATTAATCTATGTATTATCCCACCCCCATTAAGTTTAGCCGGTTAGTGTTCATGGAGGAGGACGGAGCTATCATTTTACCACTGAGTATACGGTAACGTGTGACTCTATAGTCAAATGGGCTGTTTAGATGTGATAAGGAGGAAATGCTCCGCATTGCAACCCACAAAAAAAAATGAGCATGTGCAAAGTTGCCACCACAGCTGCAAAATCCCTAGCTGAATTGGGGACATGAACAGAAGGGGAAGATAGAGGTCAGCAGGATCAAGCAGTTTTTTTTGCAGGATACAGAAAACAAATCTCATAGTGACTGAGTGAATATGAACCGCATGTAATACATTGTTTATTGATAGTGAGTGATGTGGGTTTTTTGCTGATAGTAAACGGACAGTTTTTTCAGCTGCCCCTGAACTCTCCTCTGTTATCTTATCAGTACATGTACATTTACAGTCGTTTCTAGGCAGTTGAGTTTAGAGGCATTTTTTGGAACGCAAAATAATGCGTTCAGAAGCTAGAGTTTAGAGGCATTTCAAGCACCAAAAGTGGTAACTCGCGTTTGCCGCGTTTTGTTTATAGGTGTTTTTCATTTTTGGCTATTTGGAAAAAATAAATAAAAATGTATTTCATTTTTTTTTTTAAACGCAAAACGCGGCCAAACGCGGCAAATCGGACGGTTTAAACGGCTACTATCTCTCAAGTTAAATCGTTCAGGGGAGGTTGTAAAAACGTCGTAAGCTTGTAAAAACCTTGTAAAGCTTAAGTGCCGATTCACACTAGTGCGATGCGAAAACCCTGTGAATCCAGTGCGGGTTCCCGTATCGCACAGTGGTTCACACTGAGATCTGCGAACCGCTGGGGGTGTCAACGTAAAGTTAACGACACCCCCAGATTGGTCAGCAGATCGCAGTACGAACTGTGAAATGGTGCAGGAATCGGATTGCATAAGTGTGAACACCCATGCGATCTGATCCCAGTGCGGACCAAAAAAGGGTCCTGCACCATTTTGCTGCGATTGTAATGCGATTTTAGGCATACAGTTTGGCTGAAATTTCATTGCACAGACATCGCATGTAATCTGAACAGCAATGCGGTACAAATCACATGTGATGTCTGGCATCGCACTAGTGTGAACCGGACCTTAAGCCTCGTACACACGATCAGACTGTTGGCCAACCGAGCGTCTGATTTTTGTCCAAAGGGCTTGTGCCAGGAACTTGTTTTGCATACTAACGGCACACAATTGTCGGCCAACAAACACGCACGTTGTGATGTACTACGAGGAATTTCAGCTCTTGAGTGCCACCCTTCGGGCACCTTCTGCTAATTTCGTGTTTGGTGAGCATTGATTCCGAGCATGTGTGTTTGTACTTTCAACTTTTGTGTGACGGACTTGTGTACACACGATATGAAAATCTGACTAACAGACCGTTGGCCGAAAGTTGGACAACAATTGTCAGAAGGAGCGTACTAACGGTCAGATTTTAGGACAACAGTCTGTCAACAGACAATCCCCTGCCAACAATCTGATCGTGTGTACGAGGCTTAAGGCCTCATGTACACTGCTGCTGGTAAACGGACATTTAGGAGCAGTTGGGCGTTTTTTTCAGCTGCTCCTGAAATCTCCTCTATGTTATCTTATCGGTACATGAACACAGGGTCTTTCTATCGGTACATGTACACGGGGTCGTTCTGTCGGTACATGTACACGGGGTCGTTCTGTCGGTACATGTACACGGGGTGGTTCTATCGGTACATGCACACGGGGTGGTTCTATCGGTACATGCACACGGGGTGGTTCTATCGGTACATGCACACGGGGTGGTTCTATCGGTACATGCACACGGGGTGGTTCTATCGGTACATGCACACGGGGTGGTTCTATCGGTACATGCACACGGGGTGGTTCTATCGGTACATGCACACGGGGTGGTTCTATCGGTACATGCACACGGGGTGGTTCTATCGGTACATGTACACGGGGTGGTTCTATCGGTACATGCACACGGGGTGGTTCTATCGGTACATGCACACGGGGTGGTTCTATCGGTACATGCACACGGGGTGGTTCTATCGGTACATGCACACGGGGTGGTTCTATCGGTACATGCACACGGGGTGGTTCTATCGGTACATGCACACGGGGTGGTTCTATCGGTACATGCACACGGGGTGGTTCTATCGGTACATGCACACGGGGTGGTTCTATCGGTACATGCACACGGGGTGGTTCTATCGGTACATGCACACGGGGTGGTTCTATCGGTACATGCACACGGGGTGGTTCTATCGGTACATGCACACGGGGTGGTTCTATCGGTACATGCACACGGGGTGGTTCTATCGGTACATGCACACGGGGTGGTTCTATCGGTACATGCACACGGGGTGGTTCTATCGGTACATGCACACGGGGTGGTTCTATCGGTACATGCACACGGGGTGGTTCTATCGGTACATGCACACGGGGTGGTTCTATCGGTACATGCACACGGGGTGGTTCTATCGGTACATGCACACGGGGTGGTTCTATCGGTACATGCACACGGGGTGGTTCTATCGGTACATGCACACGGGGTGGTGCTATCGGTACATGCACACGGGGTTGTTCCACCAGTACATGTACACAGGGTCGTTTCTAGTCAGTTGAGTTTAGAAGCAAAAAAATGTGTTCAGGATGTACAGAGGCATTTGAAACGCCAAACGCCTGTAACAGCTTGAAAGATGCATGTAAACGCAGTAACTCGCGTTTAAGCCGCATTTTGTTTACAGGCATTTTAAGTTTGACTATTTCAAATAAAAAAAAGCTTCTAAACGCAAACGTGCCTAAACATGGCATGTAAACGTGGCAAAACTGATGTTTTTAAACGTGGGTTAGTATCTGTCAAGTTAAATCGATCAGAAGAGGTTGTAAAACGTCCCATGTACATTAAGCCTTAAAGTAAAGGTCAATATTGAACTACTTGCATGCAGACATATGAAGTACTAACATGCCACAATTATAGTTTCATTGGTTTAAAAAAAAAAAACCAGGTCCACCGAACTTTCCAATTATAATTTACAGCAGTGGGCACAGCGATGGTTTCTTCTCACCTGTATGTGTTAATCTCTGTAAGTGTAATGAAAGACTATTCTAAGGACCTTTTGTATTGCATTGATTGGAGTTTAATCAATAAAGATTAAAGTCCTGAAAATTGAGATCTCCGATTTCTTACTTCCCCCTGTTGTAGTCCACTAATTAAAAATGGATCAGAGACGAGATTGATCATTGTTACTGATGACAGCTGTTGATATTTCATTAGTCTGCTGGTGTTTTTGGAGCTAATGCAGTGACAGTTGACTTTCTGAACAAGCCTCTTAACAGGAGGTTTTCATTTGTTTCAATAGCCTGCTGCTGCATGACGTTCTAGCATTCCTGCTCAGCAGAGTTCATGTCTGACTTTGCTCCAGACAACAAATAAATGTAACATCAGCGCTTGGACTTTATCCCATATCTGTTCACAATAAAGATTGTGTTCTGCTCCTCCTCCTCGCTTAAGCCTCTGAAAAAGATTTACTTTAGTGTTCATGAGCCAAGGGGCTTTGCTTGCTTTATAGTCCACAAGGAGCTTGGCTGTTTGCAAATCAGTTTGTTTTCTCAACAGAGCGGGTGCTAGGCATAAGCAGTAGAGTCTGTGTTTGGAGCTCAAGTGAGGATGGCAGAGAGCAGCAGCAGCTGGCAGTGTTGACACGTGGGAGCGGTCGCTAATAATCGGTGGTAGGAGGCGTGATGGTACAGAGTGTAACTGAGCACCCCGCTGACTTTATTATCCAGCTTCTCACATTTTTCTTCTATATAGTGCATCTGATGTCTGCCTTCTAAAGATTGGAAGTCTGAGGGAACATTTCAGATCATGATCAGAGGAACTGATCGCACTAGGTTCTATACTAGGTTCTTTTCTAGATCTATTTTAGTACAGTCAATAAGAGCATTGAGTAGAGAGCACAGTGACCCACAGTAGACAATTCGAATTTATTCTGGCCATTGAAATTGCTAGCTCAATCGCTAAACGCGTTATATACATTTAGGCGCGTCACTCATTTTTTCCTGCCAAAACTCTAACAAACTACTCCTGGACACACTGCCTGGGGGGGGGGGTTGCCTCTAAAGGCCCTAACCTCTAAAATCTTATATATACATGGACCATAGGCTAACATGTAGGGGCGTTTAGAGGCAAGAAAAAAAAAACGCCCCTTGGGAAAAAAAGCAGAAAAAAATGGCCAGTGTGCATGAGACTGAAAGGTATATAGTTTTTACATTAACAAACATTACAAAACAAAACTTACCTGCATAGGTTTTGCATAGAGCAGCCCCTATCCCACATTTCTGGGCTCCACTGCTGGCACTCCTGGTTCCTTTCCCCATCCAAGTGCCCCCATAGTAAGCCGCTTGTCCATTGACACACACAGAGTAGCTTGGCTCCGCCCTCACTCTTAGGCTGTGATTGACAGCAGCTGAAGCCAATGGCTCCCTCTGCTGTCTCTATGTCCAGAGATGAGAGAGAAAGAGGAGAGAGCCCTAGCTCTCTGACACAGCGCTGGATGGGGATCAAGCTCAACTAAGTATTATGTATTAAAGTGGTTCTAAAGATAAAGGTTTTTTTCTACCTTAATTCATTCTATGCAGCTACCCTCAGCCCCCCCCCCCCCATTTTTAGATATGCGTGTATTCTTGATCCAGTACTGTACACGAGTGGCTCTTGGCTCTCACTTTCCTCTCTGCGCCTAGGCAACAACAGGAGCTATTGGCTCCTGCTGCTAAAAATCACAGCCAGTGATGAGAGAGCATGGAAGGGGAGGCTGAGTGCCCCCATAGCAAGCAGCTTGTTGTGGGAGGGGGCACTTGGTTGGAGGGGAAGAGCCAGGAGCACTGGTAGGGGGCCCTAGAAGAGGAGGATCTGGCTTGCTCTATGCAAAACCATTACACAGAGCAGGTAAGTATAACACAATTCTTTAGAATCACTTTAAGTTATAGGTTTTCAGTGCATAATGTCTGCACACCACCGCAATGCAGTAGTGTGAACCAGGCAGACAGACAAGGCATTTTGCCTTGTCATGCAGTGGGACTGTGCTGCAATAGCCACATAATGCAGTCCCACCGCATGTCCTTTATATGCATTGAGGTGTCCAAGACTTTCCCCTTCAAATTCTGGTCTATGTATGTTTACACACATTCATACCCTGTTTCCCCGAAAATAAGACCTAGCGTGGTTGTCGGTGATGGCTGCAATATAAGCCCTACCCCCCAAATAAGCCCTACCCTGTTTTCCCAAAAATAAGCCCTACCCTGAACATAAGACCTACAAGGACTTTAACTAGGGCTTATTTGGGGGGTAGGGCTTATTTTGCAGCCATCACCGAAAATCACGCTAGGTCTTATTTTCGGGGAAACAGGGTAGTACCTAATCTGCCCCTGGATGCACAGATTTCATTCTTTTCTTAACGCTGTTTAGCAGTTTTCACCTTAACGCAAGTAAACGCACACTGTGTATTAAAATTTTAAATATTAGCTGTATTTTTATGCATTTGGAAACGTCCTATAAATGCATATAATCCCATGTTTGTTATTGCTCATGTGAATGAGACTTAAGTGATCCTCAATATTGCATTATGCCATTCACATTGATGATAAACCTCAACTAATTGTAATGCCTTCTAAATTCCTTCTGTAGCTTTCACTAAGTATATTAAAGCGGAGCTCCACCAAAATGTTTTTTTTTTTAAAAGTCAGCAGCTACAAATACTGCAGCTGCTGACTTTTAAAACATGGACACTTACCTGTCCAGGGTGCCCGCGATGTCGGCACCCGAGGCTGAACCGTCTCTCGGTCCTCGGGTGCTGCCGCCTCCATCTTTGGGAAGGGAATCAGGAAGTGAAGCCGTGCGGCTTCACTTCCCGGTTCCCTACTGCGCATGCGCGAGTCACGCAGCGCAATACAGCAGGTCCCTGCTGTCTCTGGGACCCGTGTGTTTCCCAGGAGACAGCGGGGGGGGGGACAGGATGTGGCATAAATAACCGCAGATTCTGCGGCTATCTACGCCGGAAGTGGGTACAGATACCTGTAATATACAGGTATCTGCACCCCCCTCCCCCCTGAAAGGTGCCAACTGCGACACCGGAGGGGGGGAGGAATCCGATGAGTGGAAGTTCCACTTTTGGGTGGAACTCCACTTTAAATGTTTTTCTTTGAGCTTCTGCAATGTATTATCATCCTTGCTACTCTGAATATCATGTTTACTTTGCACCAAGAATTTTCTTCCTTTTGGTTTTAGATGGTTGCGTAGATTGTTAAATAGCCCATAGATTTTCTTTCCTTCCCTGTGGAAGGATTTCCCCATCAACACATTCAGTGTTGATGGGGGAATGCCTCCTGCAGCGCTATCGTCCCAGCCCGCAGAATACAATTGAACTGGCCTAATTTCGATCCATGTATGGCCAGCTTTAGTATAGTTTAAATCCCCCCCCCCCCCCCCCCTAAGTATTGGAACCTATCTTGAAAAGGAGTGAAGGCTACTGAGTTTACCTATTAAGCCTCGTACACACGATACGATTGTTGGCCAAAAAAGGGCGTGTGCCAGGATCTTGTCTTGCATACTACCGTTACTCAAATTGTCGTGCCACAAACACGGACGTAGTGATGTACTACAAGGAATTTCAGCTCTTGAGCGCCACCCTTTGGGCCCCTTCTGATAATTTCGTGTTTGGTGAGCATCGATTCCGAGCATGCGTGTTTGTACTTTCGACTTTTGTGTGACGGATTTGTGTACTGGCAATCCGAAAATCTGACGTGGAGCTGTCATTTGACAAAAATTTGCTAGACTGTCATGCAACATTTGTTGGCCGAAAAATTGGAAAACAGTTGTTGAAAGGAGCGTACGAACGGTAAGAACTTTGGACAACAGCCTGTCAAACGACAATCCCCTTTGGATTTTCGTACCATGTGTACGAGGCTTTACACAAGGTGGAGGGATGATGGTAAACATGCAAAGTGCAGATTCTCTCTCTCTCTCTTGGTTATGACGTCTAATACCCAGCAAGAAGGGAACCCACGTTTTAATCTAATTAATATTATTATACAGGATTTATATAGCACCAACAGTTTGTGCAGCGCTTTACAATGCAAAGTGAGACAGTACAATTACAACAGTTCAATGCAGAAGGAATAAGAGGGCCCTGCTCGCGGAGCTTACAATCTAAACTGGGCTTTATGTCATGCAGCTGTATATTTTACTTTTAAAGATTTTTTTCCCCACCTGAATATTTTAGCTTTATTCGCCATGATGCTACCTGATTTCTGTCCAGAAGGAAAATGATGCCCTAAAAAAGAGCATGCACTTTTAAAAGCAAGTTGAGCTTGTTTAAAAAAGAATCAATCTAGCTGTTTTATTCCAAGGCTGATTTAAAAAATAGCGGTTTCTTATTTAGACCTTGTTTCCACTTTAAACATGTGTGTGGAAGAAGATAAATGAGTTGGACAAGCATCGAATACAGGCGAAACCAAAGCAGGTAAAGAGAAAAAGGAAGCAAGGCTTTTCTTATCTAGCTAAATCGCCATTTAATGCTCTTATTTTTTCACTTTGCTGCAGAAAATCAATCCTTTGCTTTTTAACAGAAGCGGTATCTCACCAATCTCAAGCGGTAATCCTGACTTGGGTGTTAATTCCCTGCCCACCGCAACTCTGTAGTGGTATAAGAGAATATCCGTTATTGGCGTTCAAATTGGATTATTTTACGAACATCTGATACAGCGTGCATTTTGCTTTGCATTTAGTTTCCGGGTTTACCCAGCCACTGCATAAGCAGATTTTCTTTTCTAAATAGGGCAACTTGCTTTAAGGAAGTTTATTAAAGGTTGGTAGTAAATTTGTGTGATTTGTGTCCCTTGCAGAGCTTGTATGTAGAAAACGTCCAATAACAAACAAAATTCAGGTTGTAACCTAAGACTATACCATATTTGCACCTTTTTGTTTCTTGTGGGCCATAGCAGTTGTGTTCTGGCTCAGGGACTTAGTTGTCCAGGATTTAGGGATTGTATTAGCCTTTGTGGACTAATTTGATAAGGATCCCAGTGTTTAAGGATTCCGGTTGGTGAATGATTGACAGTCAATGAGGGGCCACTCAAGTGTGCTGCAGTGCACATATTATGACAAGGAACATTCTGACAGAAGGTGATGACCCTCATCAGTCCGTTGCTTCTCCTTTATTGTCCAATAACAGGATGGGGTTGGGGAAGCGACCTAGTTGCATGGCTACTTTGCACAAGGGAAATGTGAGGTCACTAGCTTTGCTACATTGTCCTTGGTAAATCACAGGACTGGTTGGACAGGACGACTAAAAAAAAAAAAATCTCCTATAAATGTATTTTAGCTTTGTATTTAGCGGTTTACCTGGAGTGCAGCCTTAATTGGTAACTGTACCTTTGGTGCAGTTACACTTTGATTGCACTTTGCGAATCTTATACTCAGTTCCTGGTCCAGCATCTTCTAAACTCTGCATGGGATTGAATAGATGGTGTACAGTACAGTACATGTGTGCGCGCCTGGCTCAGTAGATTTTGAAAAGCTCTGTGGCTTCATGGGTGATAACTCAGTAGGTTGGGGACAGGTAAGTGTAACATTTAAAGGGGAAGCTGGGAGCAGGCCAAGTAATAGCTTCTTGAAGATGTGTGCATTAGGAGAAGATAAATCTAATGCCCGTACACACGATCGGAAATGCCGCCAGCAAAACTCAGATGAGAGGTTTTGGTCGGAAAATGCGACCGTGTGTATGCTCCATCTGACTTTTGCTGGCGGAATTCCAGCCAGCAAAAGATTGAGAGCATGTTCTCTATTTTTCGGTCGGAAAAAATTCCTATCCGAAAATGCGTTCGTCTGTATGCAATTCGGACACGCAAAAAAATCATGCATGCTCGGAAACAATTCGACGCATGCTCAGAAGCATTGAACTTTATTTTCTCGGCTCGTCGTAGTGTTGTATGTCACCGCGTTCTTGACGGTCGAAAGTTCAGAGAACTTTTGTGTGACCGTGTGTATGCAAGGCAAGCTTGAGCAGAATCCCGTCGGAAAAGCCATCATACCTTTTTCCGACCAAAATTCCGATTGTGTGTATGTGGCAAAAGACTTTAAATTATACTGCTATATACCCCATTCTACTTTTTTTTTCTTGGTCCTTGAGTCTTGCTTTGGAGCATGTATAATGATATATATATATATATATATATATATATATATATATGTGAACCAGCACTAAGGTATCGGTTTTAGTATCGGAGCAGTTGCACGAGTTCAAGTACTCATGCATATAAAAATTAGTGTGGCGCTATAGAAATAGGTGTGAATCGTGACAATATTTATCACTGATACCAAAACGATTGTAAAGTCCAAAAGAGAGTAAAAAAAGTCCACAAAACGTGTATATAATTGAATCCACTGAATCCGTATTGAAGTGATTTAAAAATTAGTTTAACACCAGACCAGTGTTACCAACAGCCTCCGACACTCAAGGTTTAATGAGGTATTTGCTCACCAGATAGTCATGACCCTCTTTCTCAAGAGAGGTCGTGAGTTGCATGTAAAAAAACACTCTAGAACAGTCACTTTTTGTCCCAAAATGTCCCTGATCTCCTGGAGTCAATCATTAACCACTTCAATACCAGGCACTTAGACACCTTCCCGCCCAGCCCAATTTTCACCTTTCAGCGCTGTTGCAATTTGAATGACAATTGCGCGGCCATGCTACACTGTACCCAAACAATTTTTTTATCATTTTGTTCCCACAAATAGAGCTTTCTTTTGGTGGTATTTGATCACCTCTGCGGTTTTTATTTTTTGCGCAACAAATAAAAAAAGACAGAAAATTTCGAAAAAAAACAAGTTTTTCTTTGTTTCTGTTAAATTTTTTTGTAAATAAGTACGCTTTCTCCTTCAATAATGGGCACTGATATAGCTGCACTGATGGGCACTGATACGGCGGCACTGATGGGCACCGATGAGGTGGCACCAATGAGGTGGCACTGATGAGGTGGCACTAACGGGCACTGATGATGGGCACTGAAAGGCGGCACTGATGGGCACTGATAGGTGGCACTGATGGGCACTGATAGGTGGCACTGGTATGCGGCACTGATGGGCACTCATAGGTGGCACCGATGGGCACACATAGGCGGCACTGATGGGCACTCGTAGGTGGCATTGATTGGCATATATGGGTGGCACTGATGGGTACTTATGTGTGGCACTGATGTGTGGCACTGATGGGCACTGATAGGTGGGCACTGATGGGCACTGACAGGTGGCACCGATGGGCACTGACAGGTGGCACCGATGGGCAATGACAGGTGGCACAGATGGGCAATGACAGGTGGCACTGATATAGCATTGCTGGGCAGATCTGGTCATTGCTGGGCAGATCTTTGGCATAATAGTGCCAATCAGTGCCCATTTGTGGGCACTGATTGGCACAGATTGGGCACATGTGGATGGCCATGGGGTACATACCTGGCCATCCACGTTGCCCCTTCCCTGGTGGTCCTAGTGGCATCCCTGGTAGTCCAGTGGGGTGATCTGCGGGGGGGCTGCGCTGATAAACAATCAGCGCAGACCCCCCCTGCCAGGAGAGCCGCCGATCAGCTCTCCTCTACTTGCGTCTGTCAGACGCGAGTGAGGAAGAGCCGATCAACGGCTCTTCCTATTGACAGCGTGATCAGCCGTGATTGGACACGGCTGATCACGTGGTAAAGAGCCTCCGCCGGAGGCTTTTTACCAAGATCAGTGTAGCGGTGTGTCAGACTGACACACCGCTCCACCGATCGCCGTGATGCTCGCCCCCGGGGGCGCGCTGCGGCATGTTATCCTGCTGGACGTCATATGACGTCCAGTCAGGATAACACAACCACTTCCCGGACGTCAATCCGCTATAGGGCGGGCGGGAAGTGGTTAAACATGCCAGCCGAAACTCAAAATGAGAGTAATAATGCAAAAAGGGAAGTGAAGAGCCTCTAGTGCAGTGATGGCGAACCTTGGCACCCCAGAAGTTTTAAAACTACATTTCCCATGATGCTCATGCACTCTTCAGTGTGGTTGAGATTCATGGGAAATGTAGTTCCAAAACATCTGTGGTGCCAAGGTTCGCCATCACTGCTCTAGTGTGATAAAAAGATTGGCAACATTAAACCAATAAAAATACTCCCTATGATTA
Organism: Aquarana catesbeiana; assembly: GCF_042186555.1. NCBI lineage: Eukaryota > Metazoa > Chordata > Amphibia > Anura > Ranidae > Aquarana > Aquarana catesbeiana. Next base: position 269,685,341 of record NC_133324.1, read on the forward strand.
TAAAATAAATTCACAAATAAAATAGCAAGCTGGCATCGTTCCCTTGTTCTACGGATGTCGTGACATCGGCACGAGGCTCCGTCCAACGCGTTTTGTCATCAAAAGAACATCTTCCAAGCAAATGCTTAGTATTAGCATCGATATCGGTATTGGTGCAACGCTACTGGCATCTATTGCTTATTTTGTCCAGAAATCCCCTTGTCCTCTACCTGAGATTATGTTCACTTTGCCGTGTAGGCCTGGACTTAGGCTGGCCATAGACGGTTTGAATCTCTGCTGGTTCAGCAAGAACCGTCTGGGATTCGAACCGTGTGTGGGCAGGCTGAATGTACCAAGTTGATTGATTGATCACCTTGGATACAACCAGCCTGCCTGATCCATTTGTGATTATCGCTAGCGGCTACTATAGCTGCCAGCAATAATCACTGTCTTCTCCTGGCGGGGGCAGTTTCCCCTCCCCCTTGCCGGGATCAGACAATGGCTTGGCAGGAGGGATTCCCTTGTCAGCCCTGTCTGTGTTGATGGGGGAATCGTGGTTGCAAGAAAGAAATTCGAACTGTCTATGACCTGCCTTAGACATCTTGCCTAACCACTGCCACCTTATCCAGGATGTGTGCTTTATTGGGCGGTAATGCTGAAGGGTATAGTGCCTCGTCTTAGGCAGCACCCATAGATAGGTACAGTGGAGGAGCTTGTTTTTAAGAAAGTAGTCTCAACATAATACACAAGGATGCTTCCTTACTTTTAACCTGCAATGTTACTAACAGAAAAGATAAGCTTTTATTCAACCATAAAGCCACACTTTGGAATTCACATTAGAATTCTTCCGTGATTTACAAGCAGGTTGGCACTGTAAAAAATATGTAACATAGTCTGTTATATGGGTGATAAAACAGAGAGATAATTGTTCTGAATTGTCTGGCTCCATTTTCTCAGGCAAACATCCCCTCCCACACAAAATCACATTTCCTCCTCACAAATAATATTTTATTGCAGCTCCTTGTCGCTCGGCATTTAAAATACATTTTGTCGTATAATATTCATGTATGTGGTTTTCATGGAGTCAGTAATAAATGAACGACTTCAGTGATAAGCCCTGAATCATTTATTGTGTATTTAAATCTTTTGGTACGACTGTTATAGTTGACTCCCTTAGTCATAACTAAAATGAATGTTCTGCATTTTTTCCTTTTGCCCTTTGAATATGTAATTGTTAAACCAAAGTGCTAGCTATTTAAAAGGTACATTCCTTTCTGACATTAAACTACTGTTTATATAGACAAAGGGGTTACAGCAGCCTCAACCTGCATAGTGGTCTGAATTTTCATCCCAGCACCTACACTATGTCAGTCTGACTTTACAAATCAATATAGTGATTGTAATCCTGCCCTCTTGAAACTTCTAGGATGATCTAAGCTTGCTGACGTGCAGTTTAAAGAACACCAGTAACAATGGAGCTAATTCAAGAATTTGAATATTTTGTCTTACATTTCAGTAACTTTGCAAGTCTATATGCAAGCATGAATACATTCTTAACATGCCACAATGTAAAGACATGGCTATGTTTTAAAAAGTAGCTTTTTACCACTGAAAATCAGTCTTTAAGATCCAGGCAAGTGGCTTTGCCTAGACTGAGATGATGGCATCTACCTGTATATTGCAGCAAGTCACAAGGTGAAAGGCTGCAACAGATGCTCATTTGGGTCCAATGCTTATGAACACAGCCAAGCATTGCATTAGCACATCAGCATTTTACATTGCTGTGTCATCTCTAAAGCTGACCATACGTGTTCAACTAGCAGGTTGAATGAAAAAAGCTGACCCTGACATTTGTGGATGGGGGAAGTCTCCCAGCTGTGTCATTGTATTCTGACAGCGGTGAGACTCTTCTGCCGGCAGAATACACAGATCAGCTCTGCAGCATTTTGCCTGCTGCACTGATTGAGTGAAAAAATACCAACAGGGCAGTTGATCAACTTCTGTTCAACTACAGCGGATCGGTGTATGACCAGTCCCTGTTGAACCGGATGAATTTCAATCCATGTATGGCCAGCTTAAGACAGTTTCTTAAACTAAGAAGTAGATGCTTACCCTAGATCAGGGGTCTCCAAACTTAATAAACTACATGACCAGTTTACTGTCCTTCAGACTTTAGGAGGGCCAGACTGTGGGCATTGTAAATAGAAAAAGTCCCAACATCAGTGGGAATAAAGAATGCCCCATCTTTGGAGTCAGTGTGAGGAAAAGCACCCCATTGTTGGTGTCATTGGGAGGAATTCTGTCCCTTCCTAGGCGTCGGGGGGGGGATTATGCCCCTTTACTGTCCTTCAGACTTAAGTGGGGCCAGACTATCAGCATTGTGAATAGAAAAGGTCCCAACGTCAGTGGAAATAAACAATCCCCCATCTTTGGTGTCAGTGGGCGGAATAGCATCCCATTGTTGGTGTCAGTGGGGGGGGGGGGATAATGCCCCCTCCTTGGTGTCAGTGGGGGGAATTATGCCCCACTGTTGGTATCAGTGGATGAGAACAGTGCCCAAGGGCCAGATAGAATCAAGCATAGAGCCGCATCTGGCCCCTGGCCAGTTTGGGGACCACTGCCCTAGATAATGCATTGAAAAAGATAGTTCCATCCTTCTGAAAAGCAGAAGAAGACATTGCCAGGGGAGTACTGTGGTTTCCCAGAGAGAGAGATAGAGAGAGCCAGAGACAATGTAACTGATATAAATGCCACATAAGATAATATATCACATAAGGTAATATATCACATAAGATAATATTGGCTAATGACAGTCAGCTTCACCTCATACTTGAACCTGCAACCTTGAAACAGCACAGAAAACCTGCCTTTCAGTCTTTAATAGGCACTGTTAAGCCATGTACTTTATTAATTTAAGAGATTGTTTTATTTGATCTATCTTCCTTTTGTTTCATATCCGTGCCTGTGTTGATATTGTTAGGTGAATGGGTAGGCGCAAGGTGTTGCCAGTAGAACAAACAAAGGTGTATTGTAAGGCATGCTTTTGACATGGATTAACATTCTTTTCAGGGTTCAAATGGAGAATCCATTATACAGCAAGCCATTCTATTGTTAGTGACCTTGTAAGTAGGATTTACATTTTATGGAGGAAGTTGTATTGACGCATTTGTCTTACATTTCTCACTGGCCTGCATTATACAGTTGACCAAAAATATTATAAAGGTAAATACGATGTGTGTGTGTGTATATATATATATATATATATATATATATATTAGATTGTAAGCTCTTCTGAGCAGGGCCCTCTTAATCCTATTGTATTGTATTGTATTGTATTATAACTGTATTGTCTCCCTTTTATATTGTAAAACGCTGCGTAAACTGTTGGCGCTATATAAATCCTGAATAATAATAATAATAATAATAATAATAATATTATATATATATATATATATATATATATATATATATTCAACCTACATAACCCCTTATTTGCAAAGCTTATTTGTAACAGTTTAAAGCAGCCTTTTGTATTTTTTTTTTACCTAGGGGAAGGAAACATTTTCAGGTTTCTTCGAACTATTAGTAAGACCAATTCATTGGAGGTCAGTAGGAAGATTGCCACCCTTATAGAAAGCTAAAAATGTGATTGATTTTGACAAGTAGCACTGGCATCATTAGATGGGAGGTCAATCAGCCACACCCTTAAGTGTTACTAAACCCTGGACCCTGCATTCACTATATCTGGTCTCCCACAGTACACAACACATGGAAATGCAATAGTTTTAGTAAATATAAACTGCTAAATACATTTCCTCATCGGCAGTATATAGCAATCTTGTAACTTGCATCAATCTTTACTTAAAGCTTGTAGGAGGAGTTTTTATTCTCCCCTGATCCTCTGTCTGGACAGTGCTGATTGGCCCTGTGCTGATCACATGCACTCTTCCTAGAAAAAAAAAACTCTCTAGTAATACGCACCAAACTGAGCATGGGCTGTATGACTCCTATTGCTGTGTTCTATCAGGAGATGGGTTGGAGTCAGTTAAAGAAGATGAGGATCAGAGAGACAGGATTACACAGACTTTATACACAATGCAGAGGATTAACCCTTTGGGTTCCACAGTGAGTATAACGAGCATGCTTTACTGTAGCTCCAATTTTGTTGTGAAGAATAAAAAAAAGCAATCCTCTCCAAATTAGCTTGATACATTGCAAGGATTTTTTTTACACGTTCATACATTTCTGGCCGAGAGCATTGATCGAGAGCCGGTTGGCTGCTGGTTTTCCAGCAAGCTCGTCCGACAGAAGCCAGACAAATGGCTTCTGTCGGACCGGCTGTCTTACACACGGGCCCAATGTTGCCCGGTTTTTATTGAACCAGCTGATGTCACTCGACATTCGTCCCGTGTGTATGGGGCTTAAAGTAGAGGTCCGTCCACCCCACAAAAAATTAAAAGTCAGTAGCTACAAATACTGCAGCTGCTGACTTTTAATATATGGAGACTTACCTGTCCAGGGACCCCGCAATGTCGGCACCCGAGCCAATCTTCGGATTGGCTGGCGGGTGCAGCCGCCGCCATTGCCGGTAAGGGAACACAGCAGTGAAGCCTTTTGGCTTCATAGCCGGTTCCCTACTGCGCATGCGCGAAGCACTTTCTAATTGGCCCGGCAGAAAGGAGGAGGGGGCCGAGCTTTGCCGTGGCGCCGTCTCTGGAAGTAGGAAAGGGGACCTGTCAAAAACAGGTCCCCGTTCCCCCTCTCCCCTGAAAGGTGCCAAATGTGCACCAGAAGGGGGGGGGGGGGCGAATAAGTGGAAGTTCTACTTTTGGGTGGAACTCCATTTTAAGTGTGATGACATCTTTGTGTGAAGCATTGTGATATCTTTGTGCATAACATACATCTGGGCCCAGGACAATCAATAGCAAACAAAGCTCTATTGTCCATTGTAAAATGTCCAAGATGTGAAGCATGCAGTTTTGAAACTACTCTAATGTATACGTTAAAATAAACTTAGGCTTGTTTATAGGTGAGGGGTTGCGGCATGTACATTTCTTTTTTGGGTTTACTAGATTTTGGAGCTCAGGGAAGTGTGAAAAGTATACTTCTGTGGTTTGCTGAGGATCCCCTGCCAGCTCTGCCTATGCAGCAGGGGTTTAGAATGGTCCATTGCCTTCAGAGGAGTACTCTTCCATTCTACATTGCTGGAATAGAAAAGTGGCAGGAGTGCTCCGTATGTGACTGTCAGAGCTGGAAACCAGCAGAGCAGAGAAAAATGTTATGTCCGTTTCATAACCTTCCTTTGTGCAATAGCTTGCTCAGTAGATGTGAATCCAAAAGACCACATTGGCTATTGTTTTTTTAAAGACACTTTAACCCCTTAGTGATGGCGGGTGAAACAAATGTTAATGACTGAACACAATTTTGGAACTTTGACATGTGTTCGTAAAACTGTACATATCATTGCAACTACTCTGTGTGTCAGGCTCCTCACAGACAGGGACAAGGTTGGACTTAGTCCACCTATCCAAAATACCTGTCAGACCTGCTCCTCGTGGTCAGCTGAAGCCAACCACCGAGTACCCACACCCTCCAGCCAGTAAAAAGAAACACAAAGTGCAAAAGTGACAAATGTGAGGAGAAAAAAATTTAATAAATTGTTGCTGTGCAATGTGCACTGGCTAGACCCTGAGGCGTAGTAACTGATCATAGATATCACAGCGATCAGGTGACCAGGAACTAGGAGTCCACGGTCCTGATCGTTTGTATGGGACCTGAGGCTCTTCCTGTTCTGGGAGTGTGCAGCTCCCAATACAAACACAAGTACGCATATATGTGGCTTCACGGATGAAGAATGTCTCCTGTGAGGCCACATACAGTATCTCACATTTTTGTAAATATTTTATTATATCTTTTCATGTGACAACACTGAAGAAATGACAGTTTACTACAATGTAAAGTAGTGAGTGTACAGCTTGTATAACAGTTTAAACTTGCTGTTCCCTCAAAATAACTCAAGACAGCCATTAATGTCTAAATCGCTGGCAACAAAAGTGAGTGCACCCCTAAGTGAAAATGTCCAAATTGGGCCCAAAGTGTCAATATTTTGTATGGCCACCATTATTTTCCAGCACTGCCTTAACCCTCGTGGGCATGGAGTTCACCAGAGCTTCACATGTTGCACCTGGAGTCATCTTCCACTCCTCCATGACGACATAATGGAGCTGGTGGATGTTAGAGACCTTGCGCTCCTCCACCTTCCTCCACCTTCCGTTTGAGGATGCCCCACAGATGCTCAATAGGGTGTAGGTCTGGAGACATGCTTGGCCAGTCCATCACCTTTACCCTCAACTTCTTTAGCAGGCAGTGGTCGTCTTGGAGGTGGTTTGGGGTCGTTATCTTGGAATACTGCCCTGGGCCCAGTCACAGTACATGTTGGTATTCATGGTTCCCTCAATGAATTGTAGCTCCCCAGTGCTGGCAGCATTCATGCAGCCACAGACTATGACACTCCCACCTCCATGCTTGACTGTTGGCAAGACACACTTGTCTTTGTTCTCCTCACCTGGTTGCCGCCACACACGCTTGACACCATCTGAACCAAATAAGTTCATCTTGGTCTCATCAGACCACAGAACATGGTTACAGTAATCCATGTCCTGTGATTTGCTTGTCTTCAGCAAACTGTTTGCAGGCTTTGTTGTGCATCATCTTTAGAAGAGGCTTCCTTCTGTGACGACAGCCATGCAGACCAGTTTGATGCCATGTGTGGTGCATGGTCTGAGCACTGACAGGCTGACCCTCCACCCCTTCAACCTCTGCAGCAATGCTGGCAGCACTCATACGTTTATTTACCAAAGACAACCTCTGGATATGACGCTGAGCACGTGCACTCAACTTCTTTGGTCAACCATGGCGAGGCCTGTTCTGGGTGGAACCTGTCCTTTTAAACCGCATCATGCCGCAGCTCAGTTTCAGGGTCTTGGCAATATTCTTATAGCCTAGGCCATGTTTTTGTAGAGCAACAATTCTTTTTTTCAGATCCTCAGAGAATTCTTTGCCATGAGGTGCCATGTTGGACTTCCAGTGACCATTATGAGATAACACCAAATTTAACACACCTGATCCCCATTCACACCTGAGACCTTGTAACACTAACGAGTCACATGACACCGGGGAGGGAAAATTGACATTTTCACTTAGGGGTGTACTCACTTTTGTTGCCAGCAGTTTATACATTAATGGCTGTGTGTTGAGTTATTTTGAGGGGACAGCAAATTTACACTGTTATACAAGCTGTACACTCACTACTTTACATTGTAGCAAAGTGTCATTTCTTCAGTGTTGTCACATGAAAAGATATAATAAAATATTATTATATTAATAAAAATGTGAGGGGTGTACTCACTTTTGTCAGATACTGTATATGTGTACAGTTAGCAGGAAGGGGTTAAACACATCTCCAAAACATCAATGAAGTTCTTTAGACCAGCATGGGAGAAATCCCATTTATACCTGGGCGATTTTAACGTTTTTTTTTGGGGGGGGGGGGGGTGGTTTTGCACATGCAGACAAATGTTTTTGATGTTTTTTGCTGGTTTGTAGTGTTGTCTTCTGCTCTTGGAATCTTGTCCTTCCAGGACCCCTGCCTCTTTTTCCTGCTTTTTGTAATGCATATCTCTGCGGTTGTAAATATTGGTCTGTGCCTGCAACTTACAGGTAAATGCCTCCATATTCGGCATAGCAAGGCCTTGTAAGCCTAGTGCACACTGGCTGAATATCGGGTGACATCAGCAGGTTCAATAAAAACCGGCTGATATTTGGCCCATATGTATGGCAGATGGTCCAACAGAAGCCAGATTTGCATGCTGGAAAACCAGCAGCCGTCCGGCTCCCGATCAGTGCTCTCAGACAATGACTGAGAACGCTGACCGGAGTGTTCTGGTGGGGGGCAGTCCTGTCAGAACACAATAGAACAGCAGGGGAGACCGCTGTACTAACATTGGATTGTTAGTACAGCTGCTCCGTCCGGAGTTGGCAGTTTATTTTTCATTCAACCCACTAGGTTGAATGAAGAAAAAAAGCTAGTGATGTGTACTAGGCTTTAGCTGATCTTTCTGAATGGGAGTAGAGGAGGAGAGCAGAGGAGAACTGTTGTTCAGGCGTGAAAGCGTTTACAGGTGCTCCAGTTAAAGTCTATGGGGGCCAAAAAAAAAAAGCTCATTCACCTTTTTAAGCTTTGAACTTCAAGACACTGAGTGTAGAGATTTAAACAACCACAATAGATTAGAAATGGACTTTGAGGCTGGGTTAACATCTCCATGCGGAGCGGCTCACAGTAGGAGTCCGGTGTGTCCCTCTTCACCGTTTCAGTGTAAAATTCAGACCTGAAACGGACCAGAAGACGCACAGGACTGTGAAATTCGCTCCGCAGCCGCCATGGAGCTGTGTGAACAATTCACAGTCTCCTGACATGTGAATTGGATACAGAGAAACCTGCATCCAATTCGCGATAGTGTGAACCCAGCCTGAATGTTAAGCATTGTAAGGAAATGTGCGAAAACATGCAGTAAAATGCTTAGGTATGAATGATGCTTAGGGGAAGGCTGACCATACTTCTTGATATTTCAGGGCAGCAGAGGCCGTGTTGTCAGCTCTCTACGGGAACATTTTTAAAGAGAACAGATTTGAAGTGAGTCGTTAAATTACAGTACACAAACGGACCAGTTGTTGCAAATGATGCAGTTAATTTGTGGATAGCTATCAGGCCTTGTAGGGAGTTACTCCCCAACAATAACAGGCTCTTTTGAACATCAGAAGAGCATGATTTTCCTTGCAGGGGGGGGGGCGCCCTCCCTTTTCCATTATGTACGCCTGCCTGAAGGAGTTTGCATATCAGGGAGAAATGTTGTGTAGTTGACAGCATCAACAAGACGGCCAGATCTCTAACCGCCCTATCAATCTGAGCCAAAGATCTACCTCTGTATGACTGTTCTTAGTTGTATTTTTTTTCCTAGTTAATGTCAGAACATTAACTTCAAAGTGACTTTATTAAGTGATCAAATAGAAGGTGACAGTGGAGGATGGTGTGATGTTGTGCCCCATGCTCCTCCACAAAAGATTGATTTTTTTTCTGATCCATCATGTTATTTATTAGTCGGTTGCTGTATGTACAGCCTCATATGAATATTTGTGTTTCTGGATGCTGCTTGCAGACAGTGCTGCACTGTTCTTCTTGGCACCCATGGAATGCTTTACTCATCTAACATTTCACTTCCCATATTAGCATATACATATTTTTTTAAACATTCTCTGTTCTTCATACCCTGCCTTAGGCATTCTTGGAAAAATACACGTTGGAATAATATGGTGAAACGCAGCATGATTGCTTAGACTAAAGACAGGCTTGTGAAAGCATTAGGTCTCCCAAACACTGCTGCAACTGTCATTCAGCTGCTAGGAGAGATGTGGAATACGCTGGTAACATTTTTGCTATTAAATCCTAATGCACATTGAAAGCTACACGTTTTTTTTTTGTGGTGGAAGTGCCTACAAATTCGCTTTTTTGTGACAAACCTTAAAGAGGAGTTATGGACCCCCACGAAAAAATTAAAAGTCAGCAGCTACAAATACTGTAGTTGCTGACTTTTAATATTAGGACACTTACCTGTCCAGGGTTTCTGTAATGTCGGAACCTCCGACGATTTTCGGATCGGCTCTTGGATGCTGCTGCCGCCATTCGTGGTAAGGGAACCCATCAGTGAAGCCTTTCGACTTCACTGCGCTTTCTAATTGGCCCGGCGGCGGGGGACGGTGCCGCGGTATTGTCTCACGGAAGTGGGGACAGGTGCCCGTTCCCCGCACCCCCCTGAAAGGTGCTAAATGTGGCACCGGAAGGGGGAGGAGTCAGTTAAGCGGAGGTTCCACTTTAGGGGTGGAACTCCGCTTTAATGTGTGTGTGTGAACCCTAACAATTTTCTCTCTTTTGGTCTCAAACATACTGTTATGGAAATGATTAAGAGCTCCAATCGAGCTCAAGGTTATCTGCTGCTGTCTCTAATTTGAAAAGTGTTGATATGCATGCATATAAAAGTAAACACACTGAGACACGCTCAGTTTCGTTACTGTTACACTTCTAATTTATTCAAGGCGGTGTTAATGTTTTATACACACAAATACGTCATTGCTATGTCAGTCTAATAGGTACATCTCATTGGTTAAGATAGAAAAGAAGATGGATAATTTTCATAACGAGGTTTGGCTCTCTCTGGTCTTATCTCCAGTTCCGCATTCTTTTGATGTGTGGGAGGTAGGGGGTAATCGCCATCTTGAGAAAATATAGGAACAGAGCAAATCTGTATACTTATATAATGAGTAAGGAGAAAAATATGTATGCACATAAGAAAATAGACATTTTCAGATTACTATTATTATTATCTACATCACATTCCTTCACAATCCCCCCTAAAATGACTATTTTCTCTTTTCTGTCCCTAATACTAAAGGTCCCACTTTGGCCTGGCCCTTCTCCTCAGCAACTCTTTTAGGCTGTATATAGAATTGGGCAGTAACTGTTCACTTCCCTCCTCGATACAGCTGGAGAGGTGCAGTCAGGCGCTATCTATCCCTAAAACCCTATAGGATTGTGAGATTATGGACAGGGAGTGACTGTAGAGGAGTGAAGGGTTTGTCATCTTCCATCATAAGGAGGTCCTCTTCTTCTTGGTGGAGAAATGTAGGTGTGCTATTGTCTACAGCCTTGCTCATTAACTTTTTTACAAAAGGTAGAATACAGCATATAATCAGGGCTAAAAGATCCAGGATTATTAATACCCTTACCCGTATCTGGGCGAGCACCTTCTGCCACCCACTCATCCAGCTAAAGTATTGATCCCATGGGTCTGTGATACCTGAGTTCTTCTTCAACTCCAGTGACAGATCTTCTAATTTCTTTATAGCTAAAGTAACCTTACCATTTGGGCCAGTATTATCAGGAATGTATGTGCAGCAAGTTCCTGTTTTTTCTATCATTTTACAGACACCCCCCTTCTCGGCTAACACCATGTCTAAGGCCATCAGGTCCTGGAATGTCATGTAGGAAGTGGGGGCTAGCTGGTCAGCAATTCCCTGGAGGGCGTCTTTAGTGTAATTTACGAATCTCTGTTGGTTATAATATGTGTAGTGTCAGGTCACCTAGAGGCTGGATGACAGATGCACACCGTTGGGATCAGGAATGCACCGCAAGGTAGTGGACCCTAGCACTGACTGCTGCGGATTGTACCCTGGGAGGTTCAGGAAGCAGGTTTACTGGATCACTGACACAGATCCCACTGGGAGCTAGAACATAGATTCCCCAGGGCGCGGAGTCTAAGAGCCAGCAGGTGTTCACCAGAGCCTCTAGTGGTGAGGATGGACTGCGCTGCAGTCTGGCTCCAGGTCGCGGCCCCCAGGGTCTCACAGCTCACGCTCACGGTAGACTACAGGAGCAGAGGAAGGAGGGAGCTGGCTGGAACATCAGGGTCACAGGCAAACAGGGATGGCCGGGAACAGGCCAAAGTCGGTAACAGAAATCAGATGAGGGAAACATAGCAAGTACACACATAGGCTAACACACAGTGGTTGATCAGCACTGCTGGCTTGCAGTGCACAGGTTAATATAGGGTTCCCTGATAGGGCCTGGGGTGGGGCCATGCTTAGAGGGGAGGTTACAAAAGCAGTCAGGTGAGGGTCAGCTGGTCTCTAGAGATGAACACATGGAGACAGGTAAGCTGATCGACAAACTCTATTGCATAACCATGACATGTAGTTAATTCAATCTACATTCTTGCTGACAGTTGTTATGGGGATCAAAGACTCAAAACCAGCTTTTACCTGATCCCTGCCTTTAAACTCATCAGGGACCCCCCTTGTAACCCCTATGACATGTATGTATACATGAGGATCAAAGCTTCCGGAGAGAGCTGCTCGCTTCCTCCTCTGACTGTGTGCTGGGTCAGTGTATGTATCAGGGGTATCTTTGGTTAGGATATGGGGCTTTCTATTTTCATCTTTTTTGTCTAATGCACTCTGTGGTCGCCCAGTCTGGCCCTGTGTTCCAACCCACTGGCCCCCACAGAAGCCACAACTCTGTCCCCAGTAACTGTCTGTGTGGCATACATATATGTCCTTACCGTCAGGGATATCACTGTACCAATGGCATCACCATGAAGGGTCAAACGGACAAGGTACTATGTCACAGTAATCTAAGGTAAAGGTGGTCACATGTGTACCTGAAGAGTTACACCAAAACGTAATTATGTTATCATTTTTGTGATGGCCACCTCCTGGGCCCCTCCCCCCTAGATCAAACAGAAAAAGGATATGCAGCACCCGAAAACACGCTCTCCTGCAGTGATAAGCGTGCATTCAGGTGTTCTTCCTGGCCAACTTGACTGAGGTGGCTGTGGTCAGCAAAACTTGGAATGGACCATCATAACTTGGCTCAAGGATCTCCAGACAGTAGTTGGTGTGTTCCTGTATCTAATTCAGGATCTGGAATGGAAGAAAACACCTGGACATGCATTCAGGTTAATTCTCGTGATAATGTGGTTACATAATTAGTCAACACATCAGACTGCAACTGTAACTGTTGTGGAAAGTAACAACCAAGTCTGGGGGCTGAACCAAACAAAATTTCATAAGGGGATAGGGCATGTTTCCCCCGGGGGTGTGTCTGACACTAAACAGGGCAATGGGCTAACTGTCTGGCCAACTCATGTTAGTCTCTTGGGCCATCTTTAACATCCTGTTTTTAGTGTCCCATTCATCCTTTCTACCTTCCCGCTACTTTGAGGGTGGTATGGGATGTGTAGTGCCAACTGAACCCCCAGTGCTGCCCAAATCTCTTTAGTAAGGGTTGTTGTTAGGGCTGGTCCCTGATCTCTCAATATCACCTCTGGGACCCCAAATCTACATACTATCTCACTCAGTAGTTTCTTAGCTGTGGTCCTGGCAGTCGTGACCACTTCCACTAGGGCGTTTTCAAATCTGTCACTTCTTGGCACTTGAGAATGATCAATTTGCATCCTCTGGAATGGGGTATAGGGCTTTTGCCAGGTGCTTCTTCTGTGCATTCTGGGTTACATTTGGTGCAGATAATGCATGATCTGCAGAAGCTGTCGGTCAGTGGAGTAACTCTTAGTGCAACACTTGTTGATAAGAGAGTTCATAAAGTCCATGTGCCCATTGCACCACGGCTGGGTACATACTCCTGAGTAGACAAGGCTTCTTGTTGCACTCGAATAGTCCATTTCTGAGAGTTGCTCCTTTTCTCCATTTCCAGCTTTCCTTCTTATCCGGACTTGTTGTTTCCTGTAGTTCTTTTAGATAAACTCTGTCCACTGGGAAAGTCTGTAAGGTAAGCACGGGGTGGTCTTCTTCTACCACCCTGCTGTCCACTTCCCGTGGACCACCAGCTGTCTGTTTGGCAGCTGTATTGGCTCGATGATTGCCTTAAGCTTCTTTTGAGTTCATTTTGTCGTGTGCTTTTACTCAGAATAGTCACTTGGGTTGGGAGAAGCAAGGCATCAATCAATTTTTCACAGGTGTTCCTGCAGCCATCAGGAATCCTCTGTCCTAGATAACACCATAATCATGGGCAATGCTGAAAGCATATCTTGAGTCCATATGAATGTTGGCTCTTTTTCCCTCTGCCCATTTACGTGCTGTAGTAAGTGCTTATAGCTCTGCCTCCTGTGTAGACATCACCGGTGTTAAGGCTTCAGCTTGTAGAATAGTGTTTTCAGTGGTGACTGCGAGGGTCACGGGGGTGACAAGTCAAGACTCTACTCCTCCTCCTCCTTTCCCCCCTCGAGAAGTGGAAGAAGGGTGGTAGGGTTCAGTGTTTGACAACTTAATAGAGTAATGCTGTCCAGTAGGAGGGAACACTGGAGTCTCAAGTGTCTGGTAGTGGACAAGTGTTTCGGCTGGATCTTGGTTGAATATGGCAACAACATCATGGGGGGCAAGCACAACGAGGCAGTGTCCGAAGACCAAGTTCAAAGTTTTGTCAAGCAAGGCTTGTGTAGCAAATCCAGCTCGCAGACACAATAGGCCTCCTCTTACTACCGCATCCAGCCGACAGGAATAATATCCTATGGGGCGTAGGCTGATGCCGTGTGATTGGGTGAGTACACCTGCAGCATGTCCCAGACGTTCGGATACAAAGAGCTTGAGCGTTTTGTCGTAGGCTGGGAGCCCTATCGCCTGAGATGGCACACTTGAGGGCCTCGAACTTAGATATTTCTTCAGGAGACATCTGGAAGGGGTCTGATTGCAGAGCATCAGTAGGAAGGCTTCTGTAATCCATACTCTGCACTAGGAAATTAATCCAAGGAAAATGACAGGTGTTGAGCACCACTGCAATTTGGGCTTTGAGGCTCTGCAGCCCTGGTTGGCAAGATAGCACAACAGGCTTTCTGAGGTGACTTCAAGAGGGGGTAAGTCAGCTGCACAAAAGAGAAGGTCATCAACATGTTGGAAGAGAATCACTTCCGGGTGTTCCTTTTGTCATGTGTCAAGGATGATAGCCATAGCTTTTGCAAACTGGCTTGGAAAGTTCTGTGCCCCTTGTGGCACAACTGTTTAGGTATGTTGCCGTTTCTTTCCGTGGATGAATGCGAAAAGGTACCAGCAGAAGGGGTGAGGGTGGACACTGAAGAAAACGTTTGTAAGGTCCACCTCTGTGAGGTATTTTGCAGTCAAAGGCATCCACAGTAGGTACCTGGTTCTCTTTTTAGGATTCTCTTCTTGGGGTTATTGTGGTTTCCGGGGCAATGAAGCGCCCTCTTTTAGCTTGACTGAAACTGGTGGCACCTTTAAGTTACCGTTGTCTCCCGGTCCTGTGGACCATAGGCACGCAGGGATTCTGTCAAGTACTTCCTGCAGTATTGAACTTGAAGTTTTTTTTTTTTTTTTTCTTCATTAAGTGTCATCAGGAGAGGCAGAGAACACAAAGCAGATGAGTCTTCTAAAGATAGGGGAGTATGTAACTTCACCCCCCTTCAGGCGTGTCCTGATTGAGGCCTGTAGTCTGGACAACACATCAGCTCCTAGTAGATTCAAGGGACATGTAGAGGACACCACAAATCTGGCAAGCAAATCAGGAAGTGGAAAGGAAAGAATTATTAGGCAGGTTCACCGCTCTCAACACACTTTTGGCTGCACCCCTGTCAATGAGGAAAGTGGTAGGTTTTTCGTCTGGGACATCTTGGGGCTCTGCATTCTTTCCTTATGTGACCCCGTTTCCCACAGTTGTAACAGGTGATCCTTACCCTGGTATTGGGCAGTGGTGGTGGACGAGTGTAGGCGGGATCTTCATCATGGGTTACCATGAGGGGCGTTGGTTTTTTACCTTTTTGATTTTCTATACCTCTGGCCACCAACAATAAATCAGACATTTTCATTGAATAGTATTCAGGGCGGGCCACCATCAGGCCTTTTCTGATATCCTCTCTGAGCCCTGAAACAAAAGCAGTTGATAACATGTGTGTGTGTGCCTTTATGAGTCTAGCATGATACTTCTTCACAGACTCCCCTTTATCTTGGGTAATATCTTGGATTGTGGTCTTCTGATCCGTCAACTTCTCCTTTGCCCAGTCGTGGAGTTGTGCACAGAACTCCACGCCTGAGGTGTAGGAAGTGGCACTTGTCAGGCAGGCATCATTGAAGGCCATCTGCATGACTGGCCAAAAGACATATCCTGCTTTGATTTGGCATAGGCTGATCAAGTCTCTCCAGGCAGCTGAGTAAGTTTCTTGTATTTGCACTATCCTGTGGTAGAAGGGAATTGGCTGCTTCTCTGGGTCAGGCAGACTTGTCACTAAGGCCGCTGCTTGTGATAGAGTAAAAGCGACATACATCACTGGTGCCCCTTCTGGTAACCGAGACTGTTGTTGGGGCGGGGGCTGACAAGAGGCACTGTTCTTTACGGTTGCCAGCATGTGTTTGAGATCCTCTCGGAACTGAGAGTCTGGAGCCGGATTGGGGGTTAAATCAGTGGGTGGCCTTGCTGCCTGCTGTCGGGCTTCCCACTCAGATGCTTCTTCATCATTAACATATCCGGCCTGGGAATGTGATGCTCCCGTATTGGGGAAGACAGGTGTGTGGTATGAACCATCTTGGTTTAAAACAGCGAGGGCTGGGTACAGGCTGTTTAAGCTTACTGGGTGTACCAAGATGGCCGCCGGCAGGAAGTGCACTGGACTGGGTAGAAAGTGAAGGCATGGGTGCACTAAGATGGCCGCCGGGCTGAGTTGTCACAGTGGGTTGTGCTTGGGTAGTGAGAAAGGAGTGGTTGTTAGACGGAGGGCAGTGCTGTCCCTCCCCTCCTTTGTTTCAGGTTCCAACATATTATCAGTTTTGTGATAAACATACATAATACAATCGCCATCTTTCTTAACTTCCTTTATCCAATTTTCTTTATCACACAGGATTTTTCTCCCTGTCTCTTCAGCAACATAACTTTCACCATTTCTTTCAACTTTGTTAACTATTTCAACATCTTCTTTGCAATATCACTTTCTTTTCCTTTTTTTAAAAGAGAAAAATCACTTTCTTTTTTCTCTCGTACAACCAAGGGGTTAATATTTTTCTCAGCGTTCTTATCAGCAAATTCCTTCGGTGTGGGCACATAAGACTAATGTACAGTTAATCTCAGAACAAGAACAAACACATCAGGGGTAGTGAGGAGCAACGGCCCGCGACCCAACAGATCCCCCGGGCAGCCCCCCTCCCCCTCTCGTGTATATCAAACAATAAACCACAAATACAATCACGACAGGACATTACACCTGCCACTCTTCGAACTGCAAAATTTCAGCAGGCTAAAATAACCACAAGGGCAGACCACCCTGCAAAATAAACACGTTTATAGACGTTTGCCACAAGGGAAACAATCTCATGCCAGAGGCCAAAAGCTCATCTGGAGATGAGACTACCCATTCACACATGTAGCACTTCAGGCTGCAAAGCCAGCAGCTGAAATTCCCCTCAAAGGTTCGTCGAACCTAGAGTAACAAGTCTACAACGTTTGCTACACGGGAAACAATCTCATGCCAGAGGCCGAAAGCTCATCTGGCGATGAGACTACCCATTCACACATGTAGCACCCTTAGACTGCTGAGTTTCGTAGCCCAAAGAATGGCAGACAGTGAACAAAGAATACAGTCAGCAGAAACCCATTGGCAGGTTCGTTAAAACAACCTCAGGCGAGGAAATACCTGCCTCTAAAACAGTCTCAGCATACCGACAGAATCCAGCCGTCAACCGAAAGATAAGAGAGTCGTACAGTGGTAAGAATATCAATCAACT